>NC_091284.1:50620889-50921861 GCF_032444005.1 Ranitomeya imitator | reverse complement strand
TAAACGACTTACCAACAATCACGACCAGCGATACGACCTTGCCGTGATCGTTGGTAAGTCGTTGTGTGGTCGCTGGGGAGCTGTCACACAGACAGCTCTCTCCAGCGACCAACGATCAGGGGAAAGACTTCGGCATCGTTGAAACTGTCTTCAACGATGCCGAAGTCCCCGGGTAACCAGGGTAAATATCGGGTTACTAAGCGCAGGGCTTAGTGATGTCACTGCTGTGCTCTGCTTTACGGCCGGCGCTGACACAGTCAGTGCGGAAAGCTGACGCCGGGGGACGTGACAGACATCGGAATGTGAGTATGTACTGTTTTTATTTTTTTTTATTTTTACAATGGTAACCAGGGTAAATATCGGGTTACTAAGCGCGGCCCTGCGCTTAGTAACCCGATATTTACCCTGGTTACCAGTGAACACATCGCTGGATCGGCATCACACGCGCCGATTCAGCGATGACAGCGGGTGATCGGCGACCAAAAAAAAGGTCCTGATCATTCCCCAGCGACCAACGATCTCCCAGCAGGGGCCTGATCGTTGGTCGCTGTCACACATAACGATTTCGTTAACGATATCGTTGCTAAGTCACAAAAAGCAACGAAATCGTTAACGAAATCGTTATGTGTGAAGGTACCTTTAATCTACACAGCAAAGCTGAGAAACAGAATATAAGCGACGTCAAATTTGTGTTGAAACTAAAATATTTCAAGATTATTTTAGGATTATCCATATTCAAACAATGAAAAAAGTAATAATCAAATCCATATTAAAATAATCTGTTATTTTATCATGATACATTCCTTTTAACTGTAATATTCCCAGAAGCTTCCATAAGAGTAGCAATAACACATTTGCACTGTGCGCACCATACATCTACAGTGAAAACCGCTGGAGGACGTCCGTGATCTGACAGTGAGCAATGCCGTTATTAAAGTTGAGTTTGTGGGAGCGTATTTAGTAATGCGGCTGGTGAATATCATTACACTGTTATAATGGTTTCAGCGGAAAATTATTTCCTTAGGATGTGCATCTGCGCTATAATAAACACCGCAAAATAATGAATGCCAGGGCTCCCGCATTACATCAAACCAACCCCAACGTCTTATCAAACCTCTTGTGCGCTTCCAGCGACAGTTACAAATGATTGCACGAGTCGTCTGTCGAGACTTACAGGGAATAGGAGATACAAATTGCTATTCATTTCTTTACCCCTTACCTCTTTCTTGTATCCCTGGTTTCCTCAAAATAATATTCTTCACAGGAAAAACAACATTACACTGATAAAAGGAAAGATTTCAGTCACCATGGATATGAGTGTCAGGATATGCTGCTTTATGAAAATCCGGAGTTTCTACTGGCTCCTTATAAATATCATTTATAGATTTTTTTTTTTTAAAGGGAACCTGTCACCCCGTTTTTTGAGATTGAGCTATAAATACTGTTAAATAGGGCCTGCGCTGTGTGTTCCTATAGTGTATGTAGTGTACCCAGATTCCCCACCTATGCTGAGAAATAACTTACCAAAGTCGCCGTTTTCGCCTGTCAATCAGGCTGGTCAGGTCGGGAGGGCGTGGTGACATCGCTGGTTCTTCCTCAGCTTTACGTTGGTGGCGTAGTGGTGAACAAGCAGCGCGCGATCTGCGCTGTAATCCCTTGCATCGGTGGGGGCGGCCATCTTCCTGGGGCCGCGCGTGCGCAGATCGAGTGCTCTGCTGCACGGGGCTTCAGGAAAATGGCCGCGGGATGCCGCGCGTGCGCATTAGAGATCGCGGCGGCCATTTTCCCAAAGCCGAGATGCAAACTCGGCTTTGGGAAAATGGCCGCCGCGATCTCTAATGCGCACGCACGGCATCCCGCGGCCATTTTCCTGAAGCCCCGTGCAGCAGAGCACTCGATCTGCGCACGCGCGGCCCCAGGAAGATGGCCGCCCCCACCGATGCAAGGGATGACAGCGCAGATCGCGCGCTGCTTGTTCACCACTACGCCACTACGCCACCAACGTAAAGCTGAGGAAGAACCAGCGATGTCACCACGCCCTCCCGACCTGACCAGCCTGATTGACAGGCGAAAACGGCGACTTTGGTAAGTTATTTCTCAGCATAGGTGGGGAATCGGGGTACACTACATACACTATAGGAACACACAGCGCAGGCCCTATTTAACAGTATTTATAGCTCAATCTCAAAAAACGGGGTGACAGGTTCCCTTTAAATTTAGGCATTTAGGCCACAGACAGGAGAATTCTATCCTTCCGTGGCCAGCAGATACTTCTCCTCCGATGTGTGCCAGGTTGCTGTGGCAACCCCCGGTACAAATATGAAGTCACTCTCAAGGGCTACTTATCCCAGCTCAAGTGGCCAGAAGCCACCTGAGAATTTAGCTGCCAGTTCAGCAACAGGACTCTTCGACAAACTCAACTGCTATACAAATTCTGCAATTGGATGCTGACAAAATAAGCTCTGTTGCCAAGTTAACTCTGCTATACTGCTCTACCTGTACTGCAATAGGATGATCTGACAAACACAAATATTACACCGAATCAACACTGCTATACTGTTGTTTGAGTAATTATGATAGGACTCTGTGACAAACTTAGCTCTGTCAGTGAGTCAAATCTAGCAAACTGCTATGCCAGCACCGCACTGGATTCTGTTTCATTGCTGAGCCTATCCTATTTCCTTCTGTAATACAACTATTCTATATCTGTTGCTTCATTAGTTCCCACAGTTCCAGTACTGCCCTTTTTGCTGTTGTCCAGTCACAATAGTCTCCAATGTTACATCTGTGCCACCCTAAATCACCATCAGTTATTCGCAATGCCCAAATGCTGCTCATCCGGACCCAAGGACTGTGAGAAGTGTCACATTTTACAGCCTAAAGCAAAATTGTATGTATTCACTTTACTAGTGGATAACAGATTAAGGACCCAACGACATATCTATCCTACTGCCTTCTTCACTGGAGAGACTGCCCAATGGTGTACACCTCTGTGTGCTATGCTAGAGATCTCATGATGCAGAATGTCACAGATCATCAGGAATTACACCTATTAGGCCAACTGCATCTAAATTTTGTTACTTTTCACAACTTTTACGCCAGAAAGCTTTGATGAAACAGGGCCAAAGGGTGTAGAAAGGCAACGCACAGCAGGCTTATACTTAGTAGGTAGGGCTACCTGGTGAGAGCTTGTGATAACCCTGATCTATTCCAGCCAATCTTAGGTGTTGTCCATTATTAAAATACCATTTTCATTATATTCCCAAAGCAACCTAGGTAGCATTATCTCGAATTTACATCCTACCTTTTAAGGCTCCCATACATATTTGATAGTCGACAGCTAGCTCTTCCATACATAGGAATATTTAGCTTGGCTGAGTGCTCCCATGTTCTTTAGGAGAAGGGAATTTAGAAATAGTTAATAACCCCTTTAGCTGTAAAGCATCCTTTTGTGTTGCAAAGAATGTGTATATAGGGGGAGTGGGGAAGTTCTTTGATGGGTTCTGGACTCCCTCTAAATATTTTTCACCTATTTAAAACGTTCTCAGTCATTTTGCAGAACCTGAAGTGGGTAATGGGAGGCAATCATTAATTCCCCAAGCACACTCTTCTTTAAATACCATAGCAGCTGACTTACTAACCAGAGCATAAATCCGATTCCACTTATATGGGGCAGACCGAAAATAGAGCTCCCGAGAGACCAAGTCATCTATAGCACAAAAAGAGGAAATCACGCCAACCTCAACTGAATGGCAGCTATCACTTGCAGTCTACCGATCAGGGGGAGAAGCAGGATGAAGAAAGCAGTGGGAAGAAGCATGATGAAGCGAGCAGTGGGGAGAAGCATGGTGAAGCGAGCAGTGAGGATAAGTATGATGAAGCGAGCAGGGGGAAGAAGCATGATGAAGCGAGCAGGGGGAAGAAGCATGATGAAGCGGGCAGGGGTAAGAAGCATGATGAAGCGGGCAGGGGGGAGAAGCATGATGAAGCTAGCAGGGGGGAGAAGCATTATGAAGAGAGCATTGGGGAGAAGCATGAAGAAAGTAGGGGGGAGAAGCATGAAGTGAGAAGGTGACAGAAGCATCAAGCGAGAAGATGGGAGAAGCATCAAGCGAGAAGATGGGAGAAGCATCAAGCGAGAAGATGGGAGAAGCATCAAGCGAGAAGATGGGAGAAGCATCAAGCGAGAAGGGGGGAGAAGCATCAAGCGAGAAGGAGGGAGAAGCATCAAGCGAGAAGGTGGGAGAAGCATCAAGCGAGAAGGTGGGAGAAGCATCAAGCGAGAAGGTGGGAGAGGCATCAAGCGAGAAGGTGGGAGAGGCATCAAGCAAGAAGGTGGGAGAGGCATCAAGCAAGAAGGTGGGAGAGGCATCAAGCAAGAAGGTGGGAGAAGCATCAAGCGAGAAGAGGGGAGAAGCATCAAGCGAGAAGGTGGGAGAAGCATCAAGCGAGAAGGGGGATAAGCATTAAATGAGAAGGGGGGGAGAAGCATGAAGCGAGAAGAGGGGAGAAGCATGAAGGGAGAAGCATGAAGCGAGAAGAGGGGTGAAGCATCAAGCGAGAAGAGGGGAGAAGCATCAAGCGAGAAGGGGGAGAAGCATTAAGTGAGAAGGGGGGAGAAGCATGAAGCGAGAAGAGGGGAGAAGCATCAAGCGAGAAGAGGGGAGAAGCATCAAGCGAGAAGGTGGGAGAAGCATCAAGCGAGAAGGGGGATAAGCATTAAGTGAGAAGGGGGGAGAAGCATGAAGCGAGAAGAGGGGGAAGCATGAAGCGAGAAGAGGGGAGAAGAATGAAGGGAGAAGCATGAAGCGAGAAGAGGGGTGAAGCATCAAGCGAGAAGAGGGGAGAAGCATCAAGCGAGAAGGGGGATAAGCATTAAGTGAGAAGGGGGGAGAAGCATGAAGCGAGAAGAGGGGAGAAGCATGAAGCGAGAAGAGGGGAGAAGCATGAAGCGAGAAGAGGGGTGAAGCATCAAGCGAGAAGGTGGGAGAAGAATCAAGCAAGGAGGGGGAGAAGCATCAAGCGAGAAGGGGGGAGAAATATCAACCGAGAAGAGGGGAGAAGCATCAAGCAAGGGGGGAGAAGCATCAAGAGAGCAGGTGGGAGAAGCATTAAGCAAGAAGGTAGGAGAAGCATGAAGCGAGAAGAGGGGAGAAGAATCAAGCGAGAAGGGGGGAGAAGCGTCAAGCAAGAAGAGGGGAGAAGCGTCAAGCGAGCAGGCGGTTTATAGAAAGTCAATGGCTGCCACTACTTTACAAAGCAAGAGGGCCAGTTTGACATGGGGCTGATCACTGGTATTATAGGTGTACTGTGCCGAGTATTATAGGTTGTATTATAGTGTTATAATTTGTAACAGCTTGTTTTATGTGGGCATTGTTAGTATTGAAAGGAGCCTGCAAAATACAGTGTGTGGTAGTATTATCATATATGCACATTACGGTAACCCAGAAAGTACATGTCCAAAATATACGTATCCAATTTGCAATGACCAAATATTTGTAGATATAAAATCAGGATAACAGAGTTATTATAAAACAAATAAACTCCTTTATACAAAGTTATAACATTTATTTCAGATCTAACAAAGAGAACATTTAATGTTTTTTTTTTCTCTGAATCGCCGCCCTGGGCTACATGTTCTCTGGAAGGTAATATAAATATTGCAAGAGAGGAATATTATTATATTAAAATTAGGCAGCCATTAACTGTGACAATTGTGAACGGCTCGTGGAATGCCAATTATTTTGACATTCAGTGAAGAAAAAGGTTACCTCCTCGGAGAACAATATTTCACTGCTTATTCCTTAGGAGAGCCGAGCTCTAGTTGAGAACCTGAAATTTTCAAGCATGTATTCACATAGAAGTATAATATTAATCTACATAGGGGGTTGAGGAAATTGGCAAATGTATTGCATCGCTACTGATTAGCACGGATCCCAATTTACAGACGATATTATAATTCACAGCTACATTTACAATTCAGCTGCCCTCAGAGCTGAAATCCCACAGCATATTACTACTGGCTGGGACTCTGCACATAGCTTGTTGTAAAAAGAGCAGCATTTACTCTGGGTTTTGTGCAGTTTTTAGGGGTTTTCAAGCTTGAAAACTATAGCTTGCATTGTACTTTTATTAACCCCTTAGTGACCATTAGTGACTATTTAACCCCATTAGAAGCTGCTGTGAATAGTGACTGCGGCATCTAGATGGTTAATAAGAGTATCGGATCTCCCTCCTTAATGCCATCAGAACCCTGAGATCATGTTCGTGTGGTCCTAATATTTGCGATAGCAATTCACAGCCAAATAACGGTCCTTCAGTCTGCCGGAAATAGGGGCCTGTTCAGAACTTACCGACATTTAGGTGGTAAAAATAACATTTTTTTTTTCTGTCATGCTACTTTGTATTAAATTCCTGAAAAGCAGCTAAAGGGTTAAACAAACTACCTGACAGCAGTTTTGAATATGTTGATCGGTGCCACTTATAAAACTGTATCACTTTTGGGGGGGGATTTCCAATATATGGGTCACCCAAAGTCACGTCAAAGCCAAATGTCCCTTAAAAATAAATAAATAAATAAAAAAAAAAAAAGAGTTTTGTAAATTCCCCCAAAACTGTAAAACAAATTACTGCTACAATGTTAAACCTTCTAACACTAACACAGTAAAAGAACATAGTTACAGATGCTGATGATGTAAAACAGACACGAGAAAGTGTGATTTATTCACCTTTTTGGTGTTGTGTGACTCTTGGTTAAAGGGATAATCTTTCAAAGGTAAAGAATAGCGAATTTATAGACATTTTGTGTCAAACATCTGATATTTTTGTAAATAAATGCAAAACATATGGACTTAAATTTACCATTAAATGGAACCTGTCACCCGAAAAAAAACTGGTGTGGAGATAACTCTGCAGGTCAATAGCGTTACTAACCAGCCTGGCGCCTGCATGCAGCTGAACACTGCAGGGAGAAAATGAACGTTATTGTCCCTGGCAGCATCCGGTTTCAGTCATGGGGGGCCGCAGACGTGGGTTTAGTCATAGCGCCCGAGAATACAGAGTGATGGGCTGCACCGTGGCCTTGACTGACACTCGCTCTGCATTAGGGTTAACTGTCAATCAGGGGAAATCGGGGAAAGCAGGTTACAGCCGCTGCTCTGCATGCTCTGAACCCGCGCCGGCGCCTTCCCCGTAGCTGAAACCGCAACACTGTGGGCTTAAGGCTAGGTTCACATTGCGTTAGTGCAATCCGTTTAGCGCATACGCTAACGGAAAGCGCTAACGCAATGTACAAAAAGGGATTGCGTTTAGCGATCCCGCTAGCGCAGATGCCCGATCTGTGCTAGCGGGAACGGACCCAAAAACGCTGCAAGCAGCGTTCGAGGTCCGTCACAAAATAACGGGACATCGCTAACGCATGCCTAAAATGGCATACGTTAGCGATGCGTTAGATACATTGCGGTCAATGGGTGCGCTAACGGATCCGTTACATTGCGTTAGTGGCGCCATGTAACGGATTCCGTTAGCAGACTGCCACTAACGCAATGTGAACCCAGCCTAAAAGTTCATTTTCTCCATGCAGAGTTCAGCTAAGTGCAGGCATCCAAGCTGCAGATTAACCCCATACCTGCAGGTTAATAGTGTTTTTTCTGTTAATAGGTTCCCTTTGACAAAGTACAACGTGTCACAAAAAAAAAAAAAAAAAAACAGAATCACTGGGATATCTTGGAACATGCCGCGCATCAGATTTGAAACATTTGGCCTGGTCACTAAAGGGTTAAACTGTCGCCCTCACTCGCTGTTTGCGATTTTTGATTGCTTTTCTCCATCATAAAAGTCATTATCCCAAGCTGAGAACATTCCAGGAGGAACAATGGACATTCTTTCATTCTTACAAGCTTCCTTAGAACGGGGAATATTTATCACTCAGTCATTATTACAATGCAAAATATCTCAACTCTAAGTTCAGAAATGCATTAACGTATAAACATATCCACACTGAGGTCGCTTTTACACAGAGACTGGAGTACATTTTGTTAATAATTTACGCCACTTTTCCTCCACTCTCACAAAGAGAGAGTAACAGAAGCTGCATCTCCCCCCTCCTCCTTTTGGTCTGTATTTTTTTTTGTGTTACTGTATTTCTTTCTTTTTTTCTATAAAAGATGGCCATATATATTAGATGTATACCACCAAATAAGTATTTCGGCAAGAGCACCCCACCATCTAATATGTATGGGAACAATAAATAAGGACCAAGCAGTTTGACTTTAACGAGCTGTCGAGTGTCCCAGTGTGTGAAAGGGCGGATGGTTGTGAAAGATACCTGCCTAATATACAGCGGAGAAAATAAGTATTTGATACACTGCCGAATTTGCTAATTTTCACATCTACAAGGCATGGAGAGAGGTCTGTAATTTTTATCGTATGTATACTTCAACTGTGAAAGACAGAATACAAAAATAAAATCCAGAAAATCACATTGTATGATTCTTACATAATTTGCATTTTATTGCATGAAATAAGTATGTGATACAATAGAAAAACAGAACGTAATATTTGGTACAGAAACCCTTGTTTGCAGAGGTCAGACGTTTCCTGTAGTTCTTGACCCAGTTTACAAACAGTGCAGCAGGGATTTTGGCCCACTCCTCCATACAGATCTTCTCCAGATCTTTGAGGTTTCAGGGCTGTCGCTGGACAACATTGAGTTTCAGCTCCCTCCAAAGAGTTTCTATTGGGCTCAGTCAGGAGACTGGCTAGGCCACTCCAGGACACTGAAATGCTTCTTAGGGTATGTGTCCACAGTCCGTAATCACGGCGCTTTGGACGGAGCGGAAAACCCGCTCCGCCCAAAGCGCCGCCCCGTTCTGTACGCGTGGTGATTCCAGATGTGTTCGTTGAACACATCCGGAATCACTGCACCCCATACATAGGGCCCTGTGATTTACCTTGTGGTGACGGAGCGTCACCGCAAGGTAAACAGACATGCTGCAGTCTAAAAAGACGCGCTGCATGTCCGATAACGCAGGGTTCGCACGCATAGTGGAGACAGGATTTCAAAAAATCCCCTCCACTATGCTGTAACATCTGGACGCTGTGGGTTGAAAGCTGCGGCTGTACACAGCGTTCAATCTGCAGCTAATCTGGATGTAATACTGAACGTGGACATATACCCTTATGGAGTCACTCCCTAGTTGCCCTGGTTGTGAGTGTCAAGTCATTGTCATGCTGGAAGACCCATCCGTGACCCACCTTCAATGCTTTTACTGAGGGAAGCAGGTTGTTGGCCAAAATTTTGCGATACATGACCACATCCATCCTCCCTTCAATACAATGCAGTCGTCCTGTCCAGTTTGCAGAAGAGCACCCCCAAAGAATGACATTTCCCTCAAAATGCTTCACCGTTGGGATGGTGTTCTTGGGGTTGTACTAATCCTTCTTCCTCAAAACACGACAAACGGAGTTAATACCAAAAAGTTCTTTTTTGGTTTCATCTGACCACATGACCTTCTCCCAGGCCTCCTCATGATCATTTATATGGTCACTGGCAAATTTCAAAAGGGCCTAAGCATGTGCTGGTGTGACCAGGGGGACCTTGCGTGCCTTGCAGGATTTTAAGGCCATATGCACACGTTGCGGATTACTCTGCGGATTTTTCTGGACTGATTTTGGTAAATCCGCAGGTAACCCGCACTGCAGATTTCCTTTGGAATTACCGCGGATTTACCGCAATTTTTTTGTGGATTCCAATTATGGAGCAAGTGTAAACCGCTGCGGAATCCGCACAAAGAATTGACATGCTTCGGAATAAACAACGATACGTTTCCACCCGTTTTTTTTCCCGCAGCATGTGAACTGCGGATTTTGTTTTCCATAGGTTTACATGGTACTGTAAACTCATGGAAAACTGCTGCAAATCCGCAGCGGCCAATCCACTCCTGATCCGCAGCAAAATCCGCAACGTGAGCACATACCCTAATCCATGACGGCGTAGTTTTACTAATGTGTAAGACTGTGGTCCCAGCTCTCTTCAGGTCATTAACCAGGTCCTCCTGTGTACTTCTGGGCTGATTCCCGACCTTTCTCAGAATCATCCTTACTCCACGAGGCGAGATCTTGCATGGAGCCCAAGACAAAGCAAGATTGACAGTCAACTTGTGTCTCTTCCATTTTCTAATAATTGTGCCAACAGTTGTTGCCTTCTCACCATATTGCTTGCCTATTGCCCTGTAGACCATCCCAGCCTTGTTAAGGTCTACAAGTTTTGTCCCTGGTGTCCTTAGACAGCTCTTTGGTCTTGGCCATGGTGGAGTGGTTGGAGTGTGAATGAGTGTGTGGACAGTTTTTACAGCAAATGTAGGCGGGCACCACTACTGGGGATCACCTATTGCATGCTACAAGAAGGCACAACAAACAAAAACAAGAGAAAAGATAGCATGCATTTTACAGGGATCACCACACAAGAGTATCAAAAACAATAATACATTTTATTGGATCATAACTCAAACACTGCAAAAAAGTTAAAAACATTTTAAAATGCAAACGACAACAAATACATAGACCCATAATAGGGTCATGCGCTTGTCGCGCCCCGAACAAAAATCAGTACATATGATGCAATGCTAATGGATTACAGGGTGAAATAATACATACTCCAAGCTTGTATGAGAAAGTGAGCGTCCTTAAAGGAATAGCACTAAACAGTAAAGCAACCTAAATAACCTAAGCCTGTAAAAAGGGCTTACTGAGGTGCAATAATACATATTCCAAGCCTGTATAAGAAAATGAGCGTCCTTAAAGGAATAGCACTGAATAGTAGAGCGATCTATACAACCTGAGCCTGTAAATAGGGCTTCCCTGAAGAAGCCAGGGTTCCTGGCGACACGCGTTGGGCGTTCAGTGCCCTTGTCCACCCCTTCTTTTTCTCACCTCTTATTGCATTGATGCTCCTCACAGGGACCCGGTTCAGGAAGCCCTATTTACAGGCTCATTTTATCAGTTAGAATACCGTATGTTGGCACTATATCAATAAAATTATTATTATTATTTAGAATTCAGCTAAATTAAAACAAATTAAAACAATTAAAACAAATAAAAAAAAATATAACACCCAAAAGCAATATAAAACAATGAATTCTGTGATATTGGGAACTTACGGTATATACTATAAAAATCATACGACATTTAATATAATTTAATTTGCATGCAAATACGGGGCAAGGCCAGGAGTTCACTGCACCATTATGCCCCCTCATTTTGCATGTTGTACTTTACCTTGGGATTTTCCGTTTTTCCGTGTTCGTTTTTCGCTCCCCTCCTTCCCAGAGCCATAACTTTTTTATTTTTCCATCAATATGGCCATGTGAGTTGCATTTTTGAACTACATCATTTGCTTTACCATGTTGTGTACTAGAAAACGGGAAAAAAATTCCAAGTGCGGTGAAATTGCAAAAAGAAGTGCAATCCCACACTTGTTTATTGTTTGGCTTTTTTACTAGGTTCACTAAATGCAAACACTAACCTGCCAACATGATTCTCCAGGTCATTACGAGCTCATAGATATGTTGAAGGTATTCCCCCGTTTTTGAATGACATCGCTCGCTTCTCAAATTTAGCATTGGGTGTACTCAGCCAACATGTGTGTGCATGCTTAGTGACACTGTCTGAGCCAGGCAGCGCGCTCACAGTGTGGGTGGGCACGTTCTTCTATACAGATACTGCTCACTATACTTTGGGCCGTGGGTGACACCTCCACATGATGGACTCCACAGCTCCCCCACATAGTATCATGCGCCCACTGTACATTATTGCACACATAGTATGATACCACCACAGTACAATTCCCACCCCCACATAGTATGATGCCAACAGTTATCCCCCCCATAAGTACTGACTGACAGAAATAAAAGAAACTAAATACCCCTCACTCCATTCCTCCGATGTGCAGGTATTATGTTGTGATGTCATTGCACAGGCTGTGTCAAGGGTCAGATACACTAGCTGACTGATGGCTGAAGAAGGGCTCCCTTTTCCACTATTGTGATGTACTGTATCTGCATCCTAAGGATGCAAATAGCATTGAAGTCGAGATGCTGAGCAAAAAGAGGAGATGGGGGTTGAAGTGAGTGCTCAGTATACCACTGTTCTCAGCCCTTTGGCTTTCCTGGTCAGCAGGCAGTAAAGGAACAGCTAAAGCGGCAGATCTATCATGTGGGCTGCAATCTGTCCAGGTCTGTTGTTGATTGGGAATGGACGCCCCCTGAAAAATGGGTACTCTAATATCACAACCAAGTTTCTAAGAACATTCTTCAATCCTTGCAGGTTCTCCAAAAGTACCAAAGATCAACATGACGACTGCAAAATACATTTCACTGTCTCTTTTTTTTAAGACAAGAACCATAAGTAAAGTAATCAATCTCCATGGAGACTAAATCCACACAGGTACCGACGGCACGGCTTGACACTAATAACTTTCTTAAAAGTGACTATATATCACCCGTGCTGACAGTATAAAGACAGACAAGTCATGGTTTTTGGTACAAATGACTTTTTTAGCAATACTTAAAAAGATGTCATTTCCCATACCTGTCAGACTGACGTACGACAAGACAACATCATGGGGTAGAAAAAACCTCCAAATGCACACGGCGGTCCTTTAACACTTGAGGCTTCGTGTCGAGGACCGAGATGAAAGGAAGTTCTCTAATGGCCAATTTGATTAGTTCTACCTAGTGATCCTCATGAAAGCACAGAGAGAACTTTCCAGGTGTACCGGCATTAGGTGCTAGAAGTGTCTGCAAGGGCCAATTAGTGGTTTAAACCCAATGAACCACTTACTGAAAAGTGTCCCAACAGCTAATGACTATCAATGGACTCATTCAAAAAGGTCAAGAAGGAGGAGGTGCAAACCAAGTCAAGATCAACTCGATAACCTGCCCATTTAATTAAAAGCTCAATAGTAGGATAATAATATACACTTCATACTAGTATATCTATGTTATGGAAAGCAGAAAATGCCAACAGTAAGGCTACTTTCACACATCAGGTTTTTTCATTCCGGCTGATTATGGCTCTCTTGTGAAAAACCGGAACCGTTTTTTCCCAATTGACCTGTATTAGCGCCGGATTGCACCGCATGGCCCAGCGTTCCTTCCACTTTTTTCCGGATCCAGCGTCTGGAAAAAAACGTCTACTGTAACGTTTTTTTTGTCTGCGGCGAAAAAGCCAGATCCGGCTCTTCGCTACAATGCATGTCTATGGACCCCGGAATGCGCCGGATCCGGAAAAAGGCGGATCCGGTTGCCTGATCCAGTTTTTAAATCTGGGCATGCTCAGAACCTATAGGGCTGCCCCCAGGACACATATATAAAACAATGCTATTGAGGCCCTCACTCATTTCCAGCCATACTGCAAGAGAGTCAACACCCTGCCACACAATGCCATCCAGCAAGAGTCTAGCCTGCATGCCTTCCAGTAAGAGCCTAGCCTGCCTTCCAGCAAGAGCCTGCCTGCCATCAGCCATGTCTTCTTCTGGGAGCCCTCCCTCTAGTCGGCAGCGCACTGAGAGATGAATATATCTTTTTTACATAATTTCTCGCTCAAGCTCTCTCGCGCTCTCTCTGTCTAGCTCTCTGTGTGTGTGTGTGTGTGTGTGTGTGTGTGTGTGTGTGTGTGTGTGTGTATATATATATATATATATATATATATATATATATATATATATATATATACATACTATATAATTGTCTAAGGGTCACTTCCGTCTGTCTTTCTGTCACGGTTATTCATTCGCTGATTGGTCTCGGCAGCTGCCTGTCATAGCTGCCGCGACCAATCAGCGACGGCCACAGTCCGGAAAAAAATGGCCGCTCCTTCCTCCCCGCAGTCAGTGCCCGGCGTCCGCATACTCCCCTCCGGTCAGCGCTCACACAGGGTTAATGGCAGCGTTGACTGCGGTGTAACGCACTCGGTTAACGCTGCTATTAACCCTGTGTGACCAACTTTTTACTATTCATGCGGCCTATGCAGCAGCAGCACGAATAGTAAAAATATCTAATGTTAAAAATAATAAAAAAATAAAAAATACTTACATACTCACCCTCCGGTGGCCCCCCGGATCAGGAACTGGCCTTTTCCACTCCTCGCGACGCCCCAGTGACCGCTGCATGCATTGCGGTTTCGCGAGATGACGTACGTCTCGCGAGACCACTATGTCATCATCGCGCGAGAACGCAATGCAATCTTCAAACCGGACCGCGCGCCAAGCATCGGTAACCGGCCGCTTCGATCCGGAGGCTCCAGGAGGTGAGTATGTAACTATTTTTTATTTGAATTCTTTTTTTTTTTTTTTTTAAACAGGGATATGGTGCATACCACGTGACTGGCCAATATACTGCGCAACTGTGCTGTATACTACGTGACTGGGCAATATACCACGTGGCTCTGTGCTGTATACTACGTGGCTCTGTGCGTAGCTGGGCAATATACTATGTGACTGGGCAATATACTACGTGGCTAGGCAATATACTACGTGGCTGGGCAATATACTACGTGGCTGGGCGATATACTACGTGGCTGGGCAATACATTACATGGCTGGGCAATATATTACGTGGCTGGGCAATACACTACGTGGACATACATATTCTAGAATACCCGATGCATTAGAATCAGCCACCATCTAGTATGTGTATGTATATATATATATATATATATATATATATATATATATATATATATATATATAATGTTACAGCGGCTGCTCACCACTCTGCTCCTGCGGCTGCTCACCGCTCTGCTCCTGGTCCTCAGCGTGCCGCTTCCGCTCCCCTCGCTCGCTCTTCTTTCAGCGCTCGGCGCATTGCCCTCTCCTCCTCTCGGGCTGCGCCATCTTCTTCCGGCATCGCTCGTTCCTGCGTCCCTACTTCCGGCGCTCCTGCGCAGGCTTCAGCGTTAGATACAGCCTCTCGGCTCCGGATCTCCTGGCACCGGATGTGGTGCATCTGCAGCCAATCACCATGGAGAGCACGGTATTTCAGGCCACCTCCTCTGCTAAGAGGTGCCTGAGTATCTTTAGTGTTTGCTTAGTCTCTGGCCGTTCGCTGTACCTCTGTACTAGCTCTGCGCTCCGGCGCTAGTATTTACTGTGCCTGTTTTCCGTTTCTTTGTTTCAGTTCCCTCTCCGTCCCTGGTTCCCCTCTGCCGTTCCTGCCTTCCGTTCCTGTGTCTTCTGCCTCTGGATTTTCCGCTGCTGATTCCGGTCCTCAGTTTTGTCCACTCGTCAGCCTTCCCTCTACTTGAGCCGTCCCTTCTGGTATCCGCTACCGCGGTAAGGTAACCTCTGGGCCTGCTCCTAAACAGCCCCTGTATAGGGGTTGGTTATCTCCGGGTCTGCTCGCCCACGAGGGGGACTTCCACGGTCCAGAGGGTCCACTCTCGTACCCACCTCTGTAGTCCTAACAATATATATATATATATATATATATATATACACATACACATACACACACACACACT
Source organism: Ranitomeya imitator (assembly GCF_032444005.1). NCBI lineage: Eukaryota > Metazoa > Chordata > Amphibia > Anura > Dendrobatidae > Ranitomeya > Ranitomeya imitator. Next base: position 50,906,343 of record NC_091284.1, on the reverse strand, counting down.
AGATGGTGGCCCGATTCTAACGCATCGGGTATTCTAGAATATGGATGTCCACGTAGTATATTGCCCAGCCGCATACTATATTGCCCAGCCACATAGTATGTTGCCCAGCCACGTAGTATATTGGCCGGCTACGTACTATATTCCCAGCCAAGTACTATATGCCCAGCCACGTACTATATTGCCCAGCCACGTACTATATTGCCCAGCCACGTACTATATTGCCCAGCCACGTACTATATTGCCCAACCACGTAGTATATTGCCCAGCCACGTAGTATATTGGCCGGCTACGTACTATATTGACCGGCTACGTACTATATTGACCAGCCACGTACTATATTGCCCAGCCACGTACTATATTGCCCAGCCACGTAGTACATTGCCCAGCCACGTAGTATATTGCCCAGCCACGTAGTATATTGCCCAGTCACGTAGAATATTGCCCAGCCACGTAGAATATTGCCCAGCCATGTAGAATATTGCCCAGCCACGAAGAATATTGCCCAGCCACGTAGTATATTGCAGTCACGTAGTATATTCCACAGCGACGTAGTATACAGCACAGAGCCACGTAGTATATTGCCCAGCCACGTAGTATATTGCCCAGTCATGTAGTATATTGCCCAGCCACGTAGTATATTGCACAGCGACGTAGTATACAGCACAGAGCCACGTAGTATACAGCACAGACACGTAGTATATTGCCCAGTCACGTAGTATACAGCAGACACGTAGTATATTGCTCAGTCACGTAGTATACAGCACAGACACGTAGTATATTGCCCAGCTATGTAGTATATTGCCCAGCCACGTATGTAACAGGTTAAAAAATAAAGAAACATACTCACCATCCGAAGAGCCCGTTGTAGTTCCGGCGCTTGTGTGCGGTGTCCGGTTCCAGGATTGGTATGAGCGCAGGACCTGTGATGACGTCGTGGTCACATGACCGTGACGTCATGGAAGGTCCTTCTCCCATAGCATCTTTGGAAGCGGAACCTGCCGCTTGCAGTGCCGAGGAGAGGACGCGACGGCGGAGGGTGAGAATAAGGTTTTTTTTAATTATTATTATTTTTAACATTAGATCATTTTACTATTGATGCTGCATACGCAGCATCAATAGTAAAAAGTTGGTCACACAGGGTTAATAGCTGCGTAACCAGAGTGCGTTACACCGCGCTCCGGTAACGCTGGCATTAACCCTGTGTGAAGGCTGACTGGAGGGGAGTATGGAGCGGGCACTGACTGACTGCGGGGAGGAAAGAGCGGCCATATTGCCGCCGGAACTGCAGGCGTCGCTGATTGGTCGTGGCAGTTTTGCCACGACCAATAAGCGACTTGGATTCCATGACAGACAGAGGCCGCGACCAATGAATATCTGTGACAGAAAGAGACAGACAGAGAGACGGAAGTGACCCTTAGACAATTATATAGTAGATATTAATGTATTTCACCATCTTTCATTTTTGTAGCAAGCTGCTGCTGCAGCACAAGAGGTGCTTCCGGGTGAAGACTGAAGGGGTGGAGAAAGACCTGGAGCGGCATCACAATTGGTATGTTTCTTTCATGCATCGCGGAACCACAAATCACACACTACACCCAACACATAAATACAAAAGATTACAGAAAGAACAATGCACACAACACATAGAAACAGATCATTGGACACATCGCACAACATTAACAGAATGATAATTATAGATATCAAAATGTACACAACACATAAAAAGGCTAACTACAAGCACATCATTTTTATTTTATGTTTTTCTTTAAGGCTTGGTTCATATTGCGTTAATGTGACCACGCTAACGGACAGCGTTGCACGGCGAAATTAACGCCGTGCAACGCGTCCGTTAGCGCGCCCATTAACAGCAATGGGGACGTGCATCACTAGCGCGTGCCATTTTCGGCACGCGCTGGCGATGTGCCGCTGTTTTGTGGCGCGCCGCGGACACTGCTTGCAGCGTCCGCGGCGCGCCCGAGGTCCGTTCCACGCTCTCGCAGATCGGAGATCTGCGAGAGCGGGGACGTTTAACGCGACCCCATAAAACGCAATATGAACCTAGCCTTAGAGATTGGATTCTGGTGCTCCATCAAGAGGTCCTCCGAGTGGCTCCCAGGGTCGTCGGCATGAGAGTCGTGGCGGCCGTCATCGTGTAAGCATTTTTTTAAAAAATTTTTTGGGGGGGTTGGTATTTTCTTTCTGCTTTGAATCTAATTTTATTTTTTTGCCCTTTTTTATAACAGGCTTCACAGCGTGCTCCTGATTCGGACGGTGAGGAGGTCGGCCTCAATATTGACCTCCTCATCGATCTGATCCGAGACAGGGAGCCGCTGTGGAACATGGGTGACCGCCGCCATGCTCATGTCATAGTGACCCATCGACTCTGGGAACAAGTATGCCAACAGCTAGTTGAGAACTGGGAGGACATCGATGTTCGGGCCCAGAATCAAGAACATAAGTATACACAGTTCAGTTATGTTGATGCATTCTAAGTATTGTATCTTAACCAATTTGTGTTTCTCCTTTTTTACAGGTGAGAGGATTGTGAAGCGGTGGCGGTCTATCAGGGATCGCTTTAAGAAGAGGTTCAACAAAGATGCGGGCCCCGAGTGGTTCTGGAGGACACAGGAGTAGATACAAATATGCCCAAGCCCGGTCGTTCCTCAGGTCAACGATGGTGACCCGAAGGTAAATATTACCCACCACATGTAATAAGCAAGCTAGTTTCACATTTGCGTTTAAATCCGCAGCGTTTAATATGCATCCGCAAGTGGTGAAAAAAACGCATGTAAACACGTACAAACGCTGCGTTTTTTAGACGCATGCGTTGTCGCATGCGGTTAAAAAAACGCTGCGTTTGTACGCGTTTACATGCGTTTTTTTCCTGCGTTTGCGCTTTTGGTACGCATGATGAGAAATTTCACAAGCTGGTTTTTGTTCATTCTGCTGCACAAAAATCGGACTAAAAAGCAATCAAAAATGTCACGTGCCCGAAAAGGTTACCAATAAAAATGTCAACTCGTCCCGCAAAAAACAAGACCTCACATGACTCTGTGGACCAAAATATGGAAAAATTGTAGCTCTCAAAATGTGGTAACGCAAAAAATATTTTTTGGAATAAAAAGCGTCTTTCAGTGTGTGACAGCTGCCAATCATAAAAATCCACTAGAAAAACCCTTTTAAATAGAAATCAACCCCCCTTCATCAACTCCTTAGTTAGGGAAAAACTAAAAATTAAAAAAAATGTATTTATTTCCATTTTCCCATTAGGGTTAGGGCTAGGGCTAGGGTTAGGGTTTGGATCCCTTTATCACCTTGATGGTGCCTTAGGGTTAGGGTTTGGATCCCTTTATCACCTTGATGGTGGGGGGTGGCTTATCAGTGTCTAGACTTGGTTTTCTCTATTGAAATGCATGCGTTAAAAAACGCAACCAAACGCATGTGCTTAAAAACGCATGCGTTTACATAGACAGCAATGCTTTTTTTTACGCAAACCGTGTGCAATCGAACGCATGCGTTTCCTGGCGGCAAATAGACGCCTCTAAAATTACATGTTGCATTTCCGCGCCAAGCCGCAAGCGACAAAAAGACGCATGCGTCGTCAAACGCGGCAAAACGAGAACAAAAAAACGCATGCGTTTTTAATGTTAAATATAGAAAAACACGACACATGCGTTTATATGCGGTACAAACGCTGCGGCAAAAAACGCAAATGTGAAACCACCCTAACCCTCTTTTGTTGTTGCAGCAAGGGCCATGCAATATCAGTATATTACTTTTTTTTCTTTGTTCCACAGCACTTGGGAGCCTGCAGCTGCGTTGAACCCTTCTGGGGCGATCCCTCAGGAGTCCGCCACCGAGGGACACTTCGACAGTCCCGGCCCCTCTGCACCTCTTCCCAGCCTTCCAACTCATCTGATCCCTCAGTACCATCCACCAGCGCTGGAGCATCATGGCCGGTTCCATTGCATGAATCTGCTGGTGAGGATATAGCTTTTCTTGTACCTCACCCCTCTGCTGCTGCCATCTCTAGTACACCTGTGGCTTCGGGGCGCCAGCAGCAGAGGGGTCAGGTACAGAGCTATGCGCTAGAGTTCTTGCACCTGAACGCATTCTTTCAGAACTGTCTCAAAGTTTTGTCCGAGCAAATGGCTGCAGGTTTCAATTTAATAAATAAAAGCATACTCGAGTTGCATACACTTCTGCTAACGATGCGTTCAGAGGCAAGTCAGTCACCGAACCACACTTTTTTCCGGTCGGTACTCGAGCAAATGGAGAAGCTATCTACTGATCAGCAGATGCAAGTAATGGAGGCCTGCCAGTCTACTCTAGCCCTCATTGCCTCCAAAGCCACCGCACATGCCACCCTTCCTGCACCTGCCCCCCTTCAGCCACCGTCCCTCACTACAGCCACTACCATCCTCCTGACCCATACCAGCAACGTGCCCGAGCCCAATCCCACCAACACCCACATCGTGACCGTGCCTCGTCCCACCATCCAGACCACTACCAGCATCCCGCCCGAGCCCCTTCCCACCATCCAGACCAGTATGATCATCCCTCCCCATACCAGTTCCCAACATCTTCCGCACCTCCTCTCCCTGCCCACTACCACCAGCCTCCTTCACCTGTCATGTCCCAACCCCCTTCTCCGCCCATCAACGCTTCAGCCTCCCAATCCTCCCAAACCATCAGCTACACCCCTCCATCATACCAAATTCCTAACCCAACTCCCAGTTTCCTGTCCACCCGTTCACTTGCTTTCTCCACCCCTTCACCACTACCACATTCCACTCTCCACACTCCCACTGTCGAAGTGTCCCTTTCTGACAGCCCCTCCAGCACTATCTCCACCCCAACGTATTCAAACCTCTAAGTTTTGGCACAGCCAAATAAAGTTTATTTTTGTGTTGCCAAACAGAATTTTATTATTGTTTTGCTCAAAAAAGTTGTAATAAAAATGTGTTTTTAAAGCAAATTTGTATTTTCTTTATAAGTTATAGTTAACACTTGGGTTAAAGATGGTTTATTGGTAGAGGTAAAATACTTTGGGTAGAACCCAAACAGGTACACAACTTGGGTAAAAGGTAAAATACTTTGGGTAGAACCCAAACAGGTACACAACTTGGGTAAAAGAAGGTAAAATACTTTGGGTAGAATCCATACAGGTACACAACTTGAGTAAAAGAAAGTAAAATACTTTGGGTAGAACCCAAACAGGTACACAACTTGGGTAAAAGTAGGTCAAATACGGTTACAAGGTCAAAGACAAATTGTTCAAACTCTCTCATCCTGCCAGTCTATTCTTCCTTCCGGTGACATAAAGTATTCTGTGCATTGGTCCCTAATTTGGGAAACTGTCACAGAACTTCTATACGTAATGTTGTTATAATCAGCCAAGGTGGTTTCTTCAGAGTGGTCCTCAATGGAAATCTGTTCCTTGGATATCACAAGCTTTCACCACCTTGTCAACAGTGTCTGTATTCAAGTTTATAGATGTCAGTAGAACTCTCCATTTGGTGGTCAAAATCCCAAAAGCGCACTCCACCATTCTCCGTGCACATGTGAGGCGGTAGTTAAAAATTATTTTAGTTTGGGTTAATCCACGACTGAAGTAGGGTTTCAGCAGATGTTCTGACAGCTGGAGGGCTTCATCCCCAACACAAACAAAAAGCATTAGTGGCCCAGAGGTTTGAGGAAGTGGTCTTGGGGGGAGGGGGGGAATTGAAAGGTGTTTCCATACAAATGATGCCCCATCGCACACAGTTTGAAAACTTGGGAATCATACGCCCCATTATCCACCGCTACAAATTTGTAATCCGCATCGGCGATAGCCATCAGCACAATGGAAAATAAAATTAAAGTTAAAATATTCTGATCCCGAACCAGCCGGTTTCACGATACGGATATGTTTCCCGTCCACCGCGCCCAAGTAATTGGGAAACTGACACACTTGCTGGAATTTCTCGGCTACTTCCAACCAAATCTCCATTGTGGGATGTGGTATAAAAGAGTTCCACAGTGCACGTAAGTGTGCTTTACAATTCCGGAGATGGTGGAAATTCCCAGTCTAAACTGGAAATGTAGTGACGAAAGGGATTCTCCAGTAGCAAGGAATCTGTGAACAAAATCAAGTCAGAAATTACTACAAAATCAAATTACAATCAATTAAAGTGTACTGCAGGAGTACATACAATAACCGAAGAGTGACCATCAGACGCTCGGCCGGTGAAATAGAGAATCGGCAATACGTATCACTCCTTCGGATGAGATGTTCAATTCGGTCCACCAATAGATCAAAGTTCTCTGCTTCCATCCGCACATATGAGAAAAATGTTTCTGGGTTTCCTCATAGCTCCATGTGCAGTGTAGAAAACATCCCACGTGTCATTCTCTATGCGGTGATGGGGTGGATCCACAACCGGCCTCGGCGCAGACACATGATGCATTCTCTCTCTTGCTCCTTCTCCAGAACATTTGCTTTCAAGCGATTCGCCTCCACAATGAAATCCATGTTGTTCTGCAGAATCTTTGCAATAACGACATCCATATTTCTCTCCAAACACTTGCTCCTCTCCAACCTGTGACTGATGGGCTGTAGGAAGACTGTATATAAAGTTTTGAGGGGGCCAATCACATTTTGGAGCCTCCCAGGGGCGTTCTTAAAAACCGGGTCCATCAAAAACTGGATGGAAAACCAGACTAAACGGATGCCAACCGGATGGGATGGATCCGTTCCATCCGGTTTTCACAAACCGACTCGGTATCGGCATGCGGCGAAAAAACTGATGTGTGAAAGATGAAGGACCTTAAAGGGGTTGTCTAGAATTACTTTTTTTTTCTTGGCCATGACCTAACCAGTATATGATGACCTGTTCTGTCCGTACAGCCCCAGTCTCCAGAAGATCTGTGCTGGAAATCACGTGGTCACTATATAGAGTTCAGCTGTATAAAAACTAATGGGAGAGAAGGAGTCGTGTACAAAGTGAGCTAAGGTTCTAATATTTTGTTTCTCAAAAAAATAGCCACTTACAACAAAAAAGAAAATATAGAAAGATCCCAGACAACCCCTGTAATGTAAAATGACCACCATATGCTTAGAACAAAGCAATAGTTCCCGGATGTTAAACTGGACAATTAATAATTTTTGGAATTTATAGTTGTATGCTTATGCAGCTGCATTTTTTTATAGACCCCATTCAGACAGGCAAATTGTACTCATGTTTACGAATCGCATCTATTGGGCCGAACTGAGAGGTCCATAGATCAATACTGTGCGGTTGGCTTGGCCAGTAGAATTGCGGGTGGTTCACAGTTTTGCATCAGTCATAAGGGATAGGATAAGGGATCACGTTGATCACTGAGGATACGGCCACTGTGAACACGAGCTCTGTTTCGAATGTGATGTGCATTTTTGTCCTTCACACCATTCATTGTTGATTTGGCTGCTAGAGAAGAGTATTCTGTTCTTGACAGGCCTATAAACAATGAATGGAGTGAAGGTAACATGCGCACTTCATCTCCATTCATACAGAGCTCTGGATCGCAGTGGTCACTTTTCCGGATCGCAGTAGTCGGACCACCAGTGATCAAGTTATCTACTGATCCTATTCCCAACGCTCTTCAGCTCCATTCTGGCCAGTGCTACATTGGTGGGGTTCAGCAGCCAGGTTCTCAGGGTCGCGGGGCCAAGCAGTCAAACCCCCAGCAATCGGTAAGTTATCCCCTTTTCTATGGATAGGCGATAACTTGGATTTTTGGAAAACCCCTTCAATGTAAATTTCAGAATAATGAGGTACCGTATATATCTAAGGCCATTATTAAGTAAATCCTGAATTATTGTAAAACCCTCACATCCCACTGTATTGTGTTACGGTTCTGTCCTGTGTGATCCGCACGTTAGGCCACATCTACCTTTCATGCCTTTGAAGCTCCAACATGATATGTGAAACGTGAGATCACAGAATGCTCTATACATAATTGCAGCATAAAGAACGTTTGTTGTTAAGTCTATGGGGCGGCTCGAATGACCTACTCTTCTTACATTTTTCTTCATCTTTGAATGAAAGATCAACTTCTGACTATACTTCCCCGCGGGGGTAATAATGTGGAAAGTGAACCTGTTACCATTATGGAGAACATGATTAAAGGAAATCGGTCACCAGGATTTTGCAACCTCATCTGAGAGCAGCATAATGTAGAGAGAGAGACCCTCATTCCAGCGATGTGTCACTTAGTTTACTGGGTGCAGCCATCAGGGCATTGCTGCCCTTACTATGGTATGGGGCCAGGTGAGAGGTCATACTAGTCACGTAGCCGTCATACTAGTCACGTTATATAGAACATAACGGGGAAAATGTATGTCACATAAGTATCCGTTTCATATAAGTTTGTGCAGATACCAGTTTCTAAAAAAATGGAAGAAAAATTATAATTTAAAAAAAAATAACATTGTAGTCTATGGGAGACAGATGCACGTGCATTGTCATATGTTTGCATCAGTTTTTTACCTCGTTTTTTTTTTCCCACTTTCCCCCACATTGTTTCCTGACACTCTTCTCATGTCATTTAAAAAAAAATACAACTGATCTATTTGGAAAAAAAAAGGGATGGAACGGAAATGTTAAAAAGACAGATATACTTGCTTTAATATAGGGGTGTCCAGCCCTTTGGTGCCTTTGGACTACATTAGTAGAAGAGGAGTTTTCTTGGGCCACACAATGAGCTTGGTCACATCACCATGATGTCACAAAAAGTCCTTCTTCCCTTGGAAACTGTACTGATTATGCAGAGCTGCCATTACCAGTCCAGTTTCCTTAAAACAAACAGAAACCATCCCACGGTCACACCCAAATATATGTAGAGGTTTCTTTGTGGATGGGAGACCTTGCGAACTAAACAGTCTCATCCCCCCACAAGACTGTGAGGTCACTGTCAAGCGGGTTATGGGGCCCATTTGTTGTTTCTGGCTCCACCAGAAATGGCTTTGTCTTTCTACTAATGTCCTGCTGACCGCCATGTAGTTCAAAGCCTATGGAGCCTTTCTCCTGACACCTGCCTCATTCAGGCTCTTTTCACTCCGCTTTCTCCTTCTTGCCTTAGGCTACTTTCACACTAGCGTCGGATTTGGCCCGTTGCATTGCGTCGGGCTGAGATTCCGACACTAGCGTTTGATGCGCCGCACAACGGGTGCAGCGGATGCATTTCTCCGGCGCATCCGCTTCCCCATTGTGAGGTGCGGGGAGGTGGGGGTGGAGTTCCGGCCGCGCATGCGCGGTCAGAAAAAGCGGTCCGTCGGCAGCAAAAAACTTTACATTTAACGTTTTTTGCTCCCGGCGGTCCGCCACAACATGGCGCAACCGTCGCACGACGGTTGCGACGTGTGTCAATACGTCGCAATGCGTCGGTAATGTTACTCTATGGGGCAAAAACGCATCCTGCAAACAACTTTGCAGGATGCGTTTTTTCCCCTAAACGACGCATTGCGACGTATTAAAAAAAACACCAGTGTGAAAGTAGCCTTACTTCATTCTTTTTCGGTCTGCCGTATTCCTCATGCTTCATTCTCCACTTCCTCCTTATTGCCCAGACCCCCTGTTCCTTTCTCAGGTTCCTGGTCCCTGTGAATGGACCGACAGAAGGGAACGATCATCTGATCCAGGTCTCCACTCTCTGCTGTCTAGGACTTCCCGTCAGTTCCCCTGATTCTTCCCACAGTGGCTGGCCCACTGGATTCAATTTGGGCCGGCAAACTATTGGGAGCACTAGCCAAACAGGAATGAGTGTAGTTTGAGTGCGCTACTGATCGGCGTTGTTTTCAATAAAATACATTTTATTTAAAATAGTGATGTTAAGTAAATCGCCCAAAATCTTACTAACTAACAATCACGGCACTGGCCCCGAATCAAAGTGCCTAGCGCTGCCATTGCATATCCCTCTCGGCTGCTGGCACAGAGCACGGCAGAAGGCCGACTGTAAAGAGATGTAGGAAATTTGTAAGGCGCTGCTGAGGTGTAGAAGTACCTGAAATAACATTAAACTCCTAATGTTGCAATGGTAGGTTGGAATATTATGGATAACAGCTGCCTCGCCAAGTCACCAAGAGCCCATCTTACATCTGATGGTGTCAATTCTAGTTTTTGCGTTGGGCGGCATGGTGGCTCAGTGGTTAGCACTGCAACCTCGCAGTGCTGGGGTCCTGGGCTCAAATCCCTCCAAGGACAACATCTGCAAGGCGTTTGCATGGGTTTACAGCGGGATCTCCGGTTTCCCTTCACACTCCAAAAACCTACTGATAGGGAATGAAGATTGTGAGCCACAAGGATGAAAATGTTGATGATGATGTCTGTAAAGTGCTGCCGAATATGATGGTGCTATGTGAGCAAAGCATACTAAATAATAATAAATTAGAAGACAACACACGGAAAGCCGCTCATCGCCACGTGCATACAAACAGCATTTATTGTACATGATACTGCGACCCGTAATTACATAGAACATGTCATAAGTTGGGGCTGTATAATTGTCGCGCTCAGACAGTTACATATCCTCAAAAGAAAATGGTAGCCCCCAGTGGTTAAGATAAAAATTAATCAATAAAAAAATAATAAAGTAGTGCATTTAGTTTTGCATTAAAAAATAATTATATAATCAATGATTATTAATACAAAATTAAAAATCCCGGCACCTTCCCTTTGGGCTTACGATTTTGTGTTTGCTCGCAGGTTATATTTTATTTGTTTGCCAGATAAAAACGTGTATGTATTAAAGAAGATAAAATCTTGTGAAACAATCCTCAGCAGCCCCGACCCTTTGCTCGAGGCGGCAACGTTTACACCTACAGGAATCATCCTGCTCAGTAACAGACTAGAATTTGCAATATTTATTACTAAATATCAAAAAAACACAAGTTCTTACCATTATTTTTTGTTTTTGCCAACACAGAAAGTTCTGATTTATTAAAGTCTTTTCATGCAGTCTTTATTTCTATTCCCTGTATTAAAAATTGCCGGAAGATATTTTGTGTACCCCAAGTGCTGTCAATAATGCATGTTCAGCCGGTATTTTTTTTTTCTGCTTTTCTCACTTTCCCGGTTTCTATATTTAACGCTGCTCTGTCCCAGTTTCCACATGAGCGTCTCACACAGCAGGATTTCCTCTACTGTTCCCGGAATGAACAAAGCAAGAAGCCATGCCGCATACGGTATATTTTTTTCATTTGCAAAAGACCAAAACGGTCGTTAGCGCACATGCATTGCAAATAACCAACCTAATGCTCGAACGTACGCTCATGGTGTCATTACGGGCCGAGCAGCGGGAGAGCGTAGACATAATATAGAAGAACAAACAAATAAAAATAGGAATGAAGTGGGTTAGACAATTTTTATCCACTCTGGCAGGCAACAGTAACGTGCTACAGATGGGAGACATTTTTTGCCAACGCGGCCGCACAAGAATGGCTCCTCGTAATTCATTTTAGCTTCAATAGCTTTTGTGAGTCATCTGTAGAATCCAGTCTACGGACTATAAATTGTGATTAAAAGGGAACCAGTCAGCGGTTTTACACTTGCCCCTCACGTTTTAAAACGTAAATGGGGTTCCTACAACCCCTTCATACCCTCTCATAGGTGTTCATACATACTTCCAAAAAAAAGTGTCTTGGGACCCTTTGATAGCGTTTTTGTCCATGTTCATTGGACCAGTCAGGGCTTGTGTCCGAACCCCCTGCAAGACAAGATTCACACCGAAGGGGTCATAGACTATAATGGTGTCGACAAAGTGAAAATGCTCTCTGCCGTGCATCATTTTTGAGCATATACGCCTGCTGGAGACAGACACTCAGACATAGCAAACTGTATCTGGGTGTCCGCCTCCATTAGGCGTAAAGGCTCGAAAATTATACACGTCAGAGCGCACATTCACTCTGTTGGAGCATACTTACAAATCCAGTTATGCGGGGGGTACGGACTCATGCCCTTGATGGGCCCAACGCTGTGTGAAAGGGCCCTTATTAATGTCCCGCACTGCATGCCAAGTGTGTAGTCTGGTACATTGGTGTTTCCCCTTCTATCTTGTTGAAAGTGGATTAAGTCTCCTACGTCTCGCACCTGCGCCATGGAATAAGAACTACACAGGTGAACCTCCCTTTGCTCTATTGAACATCCAAGGAGCTGGGGACGAAGAAGTGAAGTTGATGTTTGCGCATAACAACTTCTCTTTGCTCTCAGGTAACGCAAAGTGCGCATGCGCAGGTCTCTGATTCAACTGCGCAGGTGCGAGACTTTGAGCACTGGAAGGATAACGTAGATGTCATCCACTTCCATCGACATAGAAGAGGCAACGTTTGAATGGACTGGAGCGGCGTTGACACACCAATCTGAAATCGCCCATCAGACTGGACAGTGAAATTTGAATGCAGCGTGGGACATGAATATAAGACTTTTTCAGAGGTATTCAGGGCATCTATGAGGGTATAAAGGGCTTGTTGAAACTCTATTTACATGCTTTAAAAGATTATGGATATGGCTTAAAAGGTATAAAACTGGTGACGGGTTCCCTTTATAGGGGAGAACACACCTCAGCAGTTGGTCACACAGCAGTATGGACTTTTACCAAACTTTAAGGGGATACAAGATAAGTGTTTGTTTGACGAATGTCCCACCAACAACACGCAATGCGATTACAGAAGCCCATGTTCCGTGTCCCTCATTTGAATGGAGCAATGGTCCTATGTTTACTACAGTCCCATTTATTATCGCTAGGACTAAGGCTACTTTCACACATCTGTATGAAATGTCTGTGTGGTCAAGTTTTTTTTTTTTGGACAGAACTCAGACACACAGTTTCATGGATGCAGTCATACCTTCATGAAAATTGCAGATCAGAGTGTGAGATCCATGAGCTTCGGAGAAGGTCCTACTTTGATCCATTCTTGAGGAACAGACTTGGCCATACAAGTCAATGAGTATTTATGACTGTGAACGAAGCAGTAGCGCACGTCTAAGCATGGATCCAATCGTATGGGGGAGACAGGACAACTACTTGGTCTGTTAACGATAAATGTTGTAAACAGACCAACCCTATAAGATGGTGGACAAATCCACTCTTAAATACCTGAATTCCGCGTTTGCATCAGGGGGTCAATATCTACAAGATGAAATGCCTCCTAAGAGGATCTAAACAGACAGTATCCATAATCTGTCCTATTCTCGGACCTGGGACTCTAAAAATACGTTTTCGACTAGTTTGCTACTTGATGTACAATGTGACATATAACAAGTACAAACAAATGTTAAAACTGCTAAAAAACGTTCTGTTTTAGACTAGACCCAGTGACTTACAAGTACACACTGTTCCGAAAATGTCTGAAATTAATTAAATATGATATGGTGCTTCATTTTCAAACACAATGACTGATTGCTAATTAGCCAGAAGTTGGGAAAGAATTTTTCTTCTTACAATAATAATCGGCATGGTATGGTAATTATGTGCCCCGTTCCGTAATGACAGACAGCTCATTGCCGCTTCTGTGCAGATTAGAGGGATGTTAGATTTCCATTTATATTATGTTAGAAATTTATCCTAGTTTATGTATTTTATGCAGAAAAAGTAAAAATGCAGATGTGCTGGCCGATGGGTTGTTTTTGTGAGGTCCATCTTTTCTCCTTTCCATTTGGCTTCAATATTCCGTTTCTGGCCTCGTGTACTTGGCAGAGCCATGTGCGGGCAGCTGTACGATGGCACACGAAATCTGTACTACGGACTAAAAAATGGGCAGATTTATAAGAACTAGTGATGAGCTAATGTGCTCGGATAAGGATTATCTGAGCATGCTTGTGCGCTAACAGTGTCTTCGGCGTGCTCGAAAAATATGTTCTGAGTCCCCGCGGATGCATGCATCGAAGCTGTTCGACTTCCGCAATGTATGTATTGTCTGTTTGTCAGGGAATCCTTGCAAGTGTTGTGGCTGTAGAATAGCTGCGGATGTTCCACAATGAAGACCTTCTGCATCTCGACTGGTGACCAATCACAGCTCCATAAGATCTGAAACTCACCAAGTATTACCATAGTCACCCAAAAAGTCCAGAAGGTTTCCAGATGGCCAGAAGAGTAGACAAATCTCCCAGATGCAGCAGATTACCCTTAGCAGAAGACTACACTTAGGTAGCAGCCCACCCCCAGCATTCATTTACTGTGAAGTTGAGCCCCTGAATCCAGAAAAATATGGGGAGCGCCCATTAAATGTGAATCTACTGATGTACCCCAGTCCCTAATGGTAAATAATTTTGGAAATGGTGAAGTATTTTCAGTACTGAGGAAACACATATTACACGACCAAGTTCACACTGTTTTTTTTTGCCAAGGTAGGGTTATGCTCACACGTTGCATTTATGCAATCTGTACTTTATTGTCACAGCAAAGCGAATGAGATTTCTGATTCTCACGCCCATAGGGCTTGTTTTTTTCCTTGCAGATCTGAAGCAGTTTCAGATCTGCCGAACGTCAATTCTTTCAGAATTTTTCACCCATTCAAATGAATGGGAAAGAAAAGCATCAAAAACAAGTATTTTATGCAGCGTTTTTCCTGCAGCAAATACTGTACACATGATGAGGTTTTTAATACTAGAGGATAGGACCATCCCGATTTGGGTACACCTTGTCGTGGTGGGATGGCTTTTTTTGATCAAAAGCGGAGTTTACTAATTCCCTACTATTATTCATATGCACTATTTCCATTTCTTGCTTACTTACAGCAGGGTACATGCTCATTTTGTGTCATTTGGGTTCTAAATACTGAATGTGTGCATATATCCTTAGGTTACATGCACACGGATTTTTTTTAGGCAGTCAGAAACTGAGTTTTCTATTAGAAATGCTCCTTTTTTGGGGACTTTTTGCAGAAGTTTTTCATTTCCTTAAGTGGCTTTGAAGAGTTTTTGATGCACTTCTGAATAGTTTTGAGGTTTTTTTTTGCAGCCTTTCGATTGGACAGTGCCTAGTTTGGAGCGGTTTCCATCAAGAGCCGCATAAAAGGAAGAGGGCATGTCACTTCTTTTCATCACTAAGTTTTTCAAAATCAGAAGTGAAAAATATCCAACAACTGAATTTAGGAACAATAAATTGGTTTTATAATAGAAATGAATGGGAAGAGACTTTCAAGCATTTTTTAAGCAGGTCCATGAAACCTGTGTGTGCACTTACCCTTAGGAGTAACCTGATGCAAAACACGAGGGGCTACTTGACTTCCAACATAGAGAGCTACAGTTAGGGGCATCCACTGGACAGGACTCCCTCCAGGAGGTGATCAGTGAGGAAACCAAAGGTTTACGTTAGTCAGGTTCTCCAAAAATGGACAAAAGGATGGAAAAGTTGTCAAACAATTTCTCAATCCACAAACAAAAGGCAAAATGCCCATCATTATTGGCAGCAATTTATCAATAGATTGTGAATTAGAGAGGAACAGCTCAATGTAGATTTCCGAGACAAAGATGCTACAGGGTTATTATATGTGACATTTACTAAAACCAAACTGCAGCAAAGGTGGAACTTAATTTATAAAGGGGTTGTCCAGCCTTATAGGCTACAAGTCTGCAGTCACTTGTGAATCCTCACATCGTGTCTCCTAGGCACATGTGGGCCTGAATCTGGCCACATCTGCTTGCAGCATGGATGAGCGCAGAGGTTAGGCCAGTGATGCAACCGTGCTGCTGGTCTAAACTGTCAATCATCAGGAGCGCACCGCCCCCCCACAATGGACAACAGGAAGCCGAGAGGCAGGGGAGTGGTGAACTTCTGAAAACTAATGACTGGAAAACCCTTTAATTTTTCGATTTGCAACAAATGGTGGCTGCTTTCAGCCAAAAAATTGTGCTACACGCCAAAACAGAGCATGCCTATAGTTCACAACTCATCTCTAGTCACTGTGTTGGAGTCGAGACGTAATATCCAAGCAAGCAATAGGCGATGACGGCACTAACAAAGTAGCCATGTTTTTTCCAATCCTGGCAAACGTCTTTGAAAACATATTTTCGAAAACAGAGAACAGAGTCTTGTTCTGACGGGACATGCCACATTTTCCATTGATACCTTCCGCCTACAGGTCCCTAATTACTCAATAAAAATCTATATTTCACTTTTAGCCTTCTTATTGTTGATGAGGATGAAGACGAACAGCTGAGGAGCAGAGTTCTAGAATATTTAACTGTCCTTACATTACGCTCCATTGTCTGGGATTTTTTGACAGCTGTCACAACAAACACGAAGGCCGGCAGCGCGCTCGTAGAAGAGAGAGGCAAGAAACAGCCCGGGGGAAAAATGCTAATCAGTTATGTTAAATTTTGCTTCCGTGCAAGCCCTAAGAAAGAATAAAAATAAAAGGACAGCTGTGCCGCTCTGGAATATACTTGGGGGCATAAATCAAATTATACAGAACTATTCTCTCTGTAACATGACGGTGACTTTGGCGGAAGAGACTCAAGTGGTGGGTGTAGGATGTGGTGCCGTTAATTAGACGAGGATGCTGGCTAAGCTAAAGGGATATTTGTCTTTTTATCAATCTGGAATCATTTTTATGCTATAGGTTTTTCTCCTTTTTGTGCAATTTTTACTTTTTCTTCAAAATATATTTATCCTTCCACTAAGATGCTTATACAAGGTCTAAAAGAATAAAGCATCCAGTATAATAGGCACATTAATTTACTGATGAATGCTAAGGGCAGCTGCCTGGCATTGGGCATGAAGTATCTCAGAAATGACAAACTGTTTTGCCCATAAAAATAGATGCTTCTGGGAAGTAATAGTTGAGCTATGATTAGGGACCTGTTACATCTCTAACTAGCAAAGACATCTTGGCTCATCACTAGGTTTAGTGGGCACTACAGTTGGTTAGGACATCTACCAACAGAAAGGGAGCGGTCACAAGATGTTAGGGCAATAGCCCATCAGAAAGTCATTATACTGATGGGTTTTCGCATGGGAAACATGCCCCTGAAAAGTGTCAATTTTAGTATGTTGTCTACAAAGAATAATATAGCATGCTCCATATGTAGATATCGAGAGCGGTGTCCAGGTATGGGTGAAAAATAGGGGTCCTGAGGAGTTGAGAGTGGGGTCCAGGGAATGGGAAGGGAAGCCTCGAGAACACAGTCCATGGGGGAGCCCTAAGAACAGAGTCCAGGGGGGAGCGTCAAGAACAGAGTACAGAGTGGTCTTTATTTGATGTAAAAAAGGGTGTTAGTTTCCCCTTAAGTTTGATGCTGCCATATTCATAGTGGTCACGGTCTTCACTGGCACATGCAGTGTGTACATTTTAGGAGATAAGTAGCCCATTGTACCCATCTCACCTTATCATTTTTGTCTGGTAGCCAGTGTGCCGTCTCTTCATTCTGTATACTTCACTTCATTGTGTATTTACTTTTCATGGAAGAAATGAGGAATCCAGCTCAACGAGGTAGTGAAAAAAACTTCTTTCTTTATTCACTTGAAGATATATTCAGTGGAGGATAAAAACATCAGCAATTACAAAGGATAAAATGCGATATCAACGCGTTTCTGGTGACCGGGCACCCTTAATCATGATATGATGGTATTTACTTTTCATGGACTTAAATAAAATAACGTTTTTAGCCATCTAATGCCTTCGTCCTCTTCTGTGTGATCATATCCACTTCGGAGTGGCTAATGGGTCAGTATTAGGAATCCCATTTATACATGGCCTCTTGACTTATTGTCAATATTCGTTCGTTAGATTTTCTGTAACATGTTCTACGTATATTGTTGTCAAGTAGACTGATCCAAAAGACACAATGGACTTTCAATTAACAATACAAGGAGCGGAACTAGTCTGAAAGCCTTTCAATGGCACCGCTATTAAAAAAAAACACGTCCTTTCCTCTACCGCTTTCCAGTAGCCGCGTAGAAAGGAGTCCTAGTTTACAGGAGACATCTGCCTTGTGGCAAAGACGAGGCTGTGAAGTGGAAAGAGGGGGGAGTTCCTTAATGGACACCAAGGTGAAGAAGCTGCCGCAACAATTCAACCCTTTAACGTGTTACTTCTTTGCAACCTCTGTCTCTCGACATCTCTTCACTCCGCCAGGTAAGTTATCAATCCAGGTTTGATCCTGAAGAAAAACGCCATTTACACTCAAATGTGGAAGTTCAGGTGTCTCACATTTACTAGATCACAAGACTCCGGCTACAGGATTATTCTGTCCATTTTTGCAAAAATGAACAAAGTGAACACTTAACTATATTGAAAGTGTATGTAGCCACATTTCCGGGCTAATGCTGGTGCCATTCATACATAATTTACAATTGAGGAAGTCTTGGAATAATATACCAAATTTATTTTAAATCCACAGATAATTATAGTACAATACGTGGCTAAGAAATCATTTTTGGGCGTCAAAGCACAAATTTTACATTTTGATTTAAGGTTAGTGATGAGCGAACATGCTCAGATAAGGTGTTATCCGAGGTGTGCTAAACGAGTGACTTTGGCGTGCTCGAAAATTGTGTTTGAGTCCCCACCGCTGCGTATCTGACGGATTTTTGACAGCCGCAACACATGCAGGGATTTCCTGTTTGTTACGCTATCCTTGCATGTGTTGCGGCTGTAGAAGGCCGCCAAAGTCACTCTGTTAGCACACGAGCATGATCAGATAACACCTTATCAGAGGATGTTCGCTCATCACTATTGAAGACTAATTTGATATGAGGTTTTGTAAGAAACCTTTTTTTTCTTATTTTTGCAATGGGTTGAAACATTGATCTATCAGGCCCAGAGGTATGTAGATTTTTGACAGTGAAATAAAACAGATTTTTGCCCCCTTCAGTTTAATGTACACCATAAACTCGTATGTGGCTCTCAGAAACTAACATGGAAAGCTACGGAAATCATATAGCAAATTTTATATACCTTTTTCTTAGCACAAGTTGCCACCAACAGTTTTCTGCAAAGAATCGGCTATTGAGAGCTGCCCAGTTTCTTAGATTTTGTGCCATAGGCTGATGGGTTGCAAACGGTAGCCGGTACCTCTACCTGCCCACATATACACAATATATTATCTATATACTGCATATAATTGCCTAAGGGGTACTTCCGTCTGTCTGTCGCGGAAATCCAGGGTCGCTCATTGGTCGCGGCTGGCTGGCCGCGACCAATCAGCGACAGGTACAGTCCGGCCATGAATTGGCCCCTCCCTTCTCCCCTCCAGTCAGTGCCCCTCCATACTCCCCTCCAGTTAGCGGCCACATAGGGTTTTAGCAGTCCATTAAACGGACTACGTTACACCACGGCATAACGCAGTCCGTTAACTCTGCTATTAACCCTGTGTGACCAACTTTTTTACTATTGATGCTGCCTATTTAGCATCAATAGTAACAACATATAATGTTAAAAATAATTAAAAAAATAAAAAAACATTATATTCTAACCTTTCGGTGCCTTTCCCGCTCCTCGCGACGCTCCGGTACCAAGAATGCATTTCGGCAATGACCGGAGATGACGTAGCAGTCTCGCGAGAACGCTACATCATCACGTGTTATTGCCGCAATGCATTCTTGGGATCGGAGCGTCGCGAGGAGCATCGGTAAACGCCTGGGCTGGATCCTGGGGCCGCCGGAAGTTGAGTATATAACTTTTTTATTTTATTTCATTTTTTAAACAGGGATATGGTGCACACATTGCTATATACTGTGTGGGCTGTGTTCTATACTGCGTGGGCTGTGTTCTATACTGCGTGGGCTGTGTTCTATACTGCGTGGGCTGTGTTCTATACTGCGTGGGCTGTGTTCTATACTGCGTGGGCTGTGTTCTATACTGCGTGGGCTGTGTTCTATACTGCGTGGGCTGTGTTCTATACTGCGTGGGCTGTGTTCTATACAGCGTGGGCTGTGTTCTATACTGCGTGGGCTGTGTTCTATACTGCGTGGGCTGTGTTCTATACTGCGTGGGCTGTGTTCTATACTGCGTGGGCTGTGTTATATACTGCGTGGGCTGTGTTATATACTGCGTGGGCGGTGTTATATACTGCGTGGGCTGTGCTATATACTGCGTGGGCTGTGCTATATACTGCGTGGGCTGTGTTATATACTATGTGGCTGTGTTATATACTGCGTGGGCTGTGTTATTTATTGCATGGCCTGTGTTATATACTACGTGGCTGTGTTATATACTACGTCTCTGTGCTATATACTACGTGGCCTGTGCTATATACTATGTGGCTGGGCAATATACTACGTGGCTGTGTTGTATACTACGTGGGCTGTGTTGTATACTACTATACATATTCTAGAATACCCGAAGCGTTAGAATCGGGCCACCATGTAGTGTGTGTATGTGTATATATATGTATATATATATATATATATATATATATATATATATATATATATATATATATATATATATATATATATATATATATATATATATATATATATATATATATACATATATATATATATATATATATATATATATATATATATATATACACAGGTCCTTCTCAAAAAATTAGCATATAGTGTTAAATTTCATTATTTACCATAATGTAATGATTACAATTAAACTTTCATATATTATAGATTCATTATCCACCAACTGAAATTTGTCAGGTCTTTTATTGTTTTAATACTGATGATTTTGGCATACAACTCCTGATAACCCAAAAACCTGTCTCAATGAATTAGCATATTTCACCCATCCAATCAAATAAAAGTGTTTTTTAATAACAAACAAAAAAACCAACAAATAATAATGTTCAGTTATGCACTCAATACTTGGTCGGGAATCCTTTGGCAGAAATGACGGCTTCAATGCGGCGTGGCATGGAGGCAATCAGCCTGTGACACTGCTGAGATGTTATGGAGGCCCAGGATGCTTCAATAGCGGCCTTAAGCTCATCCAGAGTGTTGGGTCTTGCGTCTCTCAACTTTCTCTTCACAATATCCCACAGATTCTCTATGGGGTTCAGGTCAGGAGAGTTGGCAAGCCAATTGAGCACAGTAATACCATGGTCAGTAAACCATTTACCAGTGGTTTTGGCACTGTGAGCAGGTGCCAGGTCGTGCTGAAAAATGAAATCTTCATCTCCATAAAGCATTTCAGCCGATGGAAGCATGAAGTGCTCCAAAATCTCCTGATAGCTAGCTGCATTGACCCTGCCCTTGATGAAACACAGTGGACCAACACCAGCAGCTGACATGGCACCCCACACCATTACTGACTGTGGGTACTTGACACTGGACTTCAGGCATTTTGGCATTTCCTTCTCCCCAGTCTTCCTCCAGACTCTGGCACCTTGATTTCCGAATGACATGCAAAATTTGCTTTCATCAGAAAAAAGTACTTGGGACCACTTAGCAACAGTCCAGTGCTGCTTCTCTGTAGCTCAAAAGTGGCTTTACCTGGGCAATGCGGCACCTGTAGCCCATTTCCTGCACACGCCTGTGCACGGTGGCTCTGGATGTTTCCACACCAGACTCAGTCCACTGCTTCCTCAGGTTCCCCAAGGTCTGGAATCGGTCCTTCTCCACAATCTTCCTCAGGGTCCGGTCTCCTCTTCTCGTTGTACAGCGTTTTCTGCCACATTGTTTCCTTCCAACAGACTTACCATTGAGGTGCCTTGATACAGCACTCTGGGAACAGCCTATTTGTTGAGAAATTTCTTTCTGGGTCTTACCCTCTTGCTTGAGGGTGTCAATGATGGCCTTCTTGACATCTGTCAGGTCGCTAGTCTTACCCATGATGGGGGTTTTGAGTAATGAACCAGGCAGGGAGTTTATAAAAGCCTCAGGTATCTTTTGCATGTGTTTAGAGTTAATTAGTTGATTCAGAAGATTAGGGTAATAGGTCGTTTAGAGAGCTGTCACACAGACAGCTCTCCAGCGACCAACGATGCCGGTAACCAGGGTAAACATCGGGTAACTAAGCGCAGGGCCGCGCTTAGTAACCCGATGTTTACCCTGGATACCATGCTAAAAGTTAAAAAAAACAAACACTAGATACTTACCTACCGCCGTCTGTCCTCCAGCGCTGCGCTCTGCTTCTCTGCTCTCCTCCTGTACTGCCTGTGAGCCGGAAAGCAGAGCGGTGACGTCACCGCTCTGCTTTCCGGCTCACAGACAGTACAGGAGGAGTGCAGAGCACAGCGCTGGAGGACAGACAGCGTTAGGTAAGTATCTAGTGTTTGTTTTTTTTTACTTTTAGCATGGTAACCAGGGTAAACATCGGGTTACTAAGCGCGGCCCTGTGCTTAGTTACCCGATGTTTACCCTGGTTACCAGTGAAGACATCGCTGGATCGGTGTCACACACGCCGATCCAGCGATGTCTCCAGGGAGTCCAGCGACGAAATAAAGTTCTGGACTTTCCTCAGCGACCAACGATCTCCCAGCAGGGGCCTGATCGTTGGTCGCTGTCACACAGAACGATTTCATTAACGATATCGTTGCTACGTCACAAATAGCAACGATATCGTTAACAATATCGTTATGTGTGAAGGTACCTTAAGAGAACCTTTTCTTGATATGCTAATTTATTGAGACAGGTTTTTTGGGTTATCAGGAGTTGTATGCCAAAATCATCAGTATTAAAACAATAAAAGACCTGACAAATTTCAGTTGGTGGATAATGAATCTATAATATATGAAAGTTTAATTGTAATCATTACATTATGGTAAATAAGGAAATTTAACACTATATGCTAATTTTTTGAGAAGGATATATATATATATATATATATATATATATATATATATATATATATATATACATATATATATATATATATATATATATATAGTGAGCCCTGCTTTGCTTGCCTGCTTAGGAAAGAAAAATTTCCCTATTGTGATGATTAATAGAGATGGAGACCTGCCTTCACCATTAGGCAGGACTAGAGGACTAGATTCAGCCATGACTACTGGGGATACATAGGCTTGAGACCTGCAGTAACTTCTAGGAAAGTGGGAACTTCTGTTATTATGGAGAAAAAAAGCCTCCTATGGTTAATTCTTAACTTTTAGTGGTCGCTCCTAATGGTTTGCACAGTCTTGAAGCTGAAGGACCTAGACGATTACTAAGCACCCACTACTCGAGATTGAGTCAGCACTGTAGCATCACCAACGATTGATAGGTTTTTGGACCGCTAACGAATAATTTATTGTTTTGGAGTTTATTGTACATTTTGATGACTTGCTTTTCTTTGTTAGGCACACATGAACAGCACAATGTCAGCAAATGAGACCTAATAAATTTAGACTGCAGATGTGCATTATAACACAAGATTGAAGAGTAGACTGAGGGCATCCCGGCTGACATCTGCTTTATGAATTTGCTACATGGATTTGCTGTGTTCACATTACGCAGTTGCCTTTTCAGCAAAAACATCTGAACAGCACAAAAGTTATTTTCTTATTCAGTTCGGTATTTTAGGTTTATAGAATATATTGTTTCTATTGTTGTAGTTAAAAGAAATTAAAATCAACCACATTATGCTGATTCTAGTTAAAACATTATCCTATTATTATTTATTATTATAGCACCATTTATAAAAAATAAAAAAAACAAGGACAAAGAAATTATATATATATTTTGTGAATTTCAGAAAGTTGAAATTTTAAAACAGATGTTCAATTTTTGTTTTCTAGACAGTAAATGTTTTCACCAGTTAAACAAAATTACTACAGGAGAGAGCAGGAAACCTGATTCACTTGCTGTACAGATGATTCCTGGATTCATAAGAATCAGTTGGTTCATCAAATTAGACACTGCATTATTTGGACACAAACTTTGCAGGGTTGTCCTCTGGGACTTTTACATTGATGACTTAGGGATAGATCAGATATTGATGATCAGCTGTTCCGATGCCCGCCGGTTAGGGGACGGATTTGTGGTACTCAGCTGCGGCTATTATACAGTTGACAAAGCGGTGTTGTACAGCTCCACAACTGAGGGCTTACAGCGGCCAGCCACGCCACAAACCGCTGGTCGGCGGGGTCCGGAGAGTCACACACCCACCTATCAGAAATTAATGTCCTATCTTAAGCACAGGCCATCAATGTAAAAAGTCCAAGACAACACATTCAACCAAGTTTCATCAAAGCAGAAAAAAAAAAAGAAAAACAATGACGTTAAGATTCTGAATCCCAATCTTTGGGCTCCAGTAACATGCAATTTTTTAAGGTAACTCTATAGGGATTAATAACAGCATGTAATTACTCATTAAAATGTCTTAATTGCAAACACTGTTCCAAATTCCGCAGCAGAAAGGGGCCACGAGTAACATAAAACCTGATCAAAAAGTAAGGGGTGTTTGTAGCAGTGCTTGGGGTGGGAGTTGATCATTGCCTGGAATGTTACCAACCATGTTCGCAAATTTTCTGATGGATCAACGTTTTTTCACATCAATATTTAACATGGTTGTAACATGGGCATGCAAATATAACCACGTTAGCAAAACTGGCTTCATTGTTCCAAATGTGAGTGAAATAACACTGTCCATATTTTGTCTTAATGGCTCTCACGTGACCTTGCCGATGTTCTCATCATGACTAGTGAAGAGTGAACGTGCTCACATAAGGTATTATCTGAGCATGCTTGTGTGCTGAGAGACTTGGGCGTGCTCAAATAATATGTTCGAGACCCCGCGGCTGCCTGACTTGCAGCTGTTAGACAGCCGCAAGACACGCAGGGATTGTCTAACCTTAAAGGGAACCTGTCACCCCCAAAACGGAAGGTGAGCTAAGCCCACCGGCATCAGGGGCTTATCTACAGCATTCTGTAATGCTGTAGATAAGCACCCGATGTAACCTGAAAGATAATAAAAAGAGGTTAGATTATACTCACGCGGGCGGGCTGATCCGATGAGCGTATCGGTCCGGGGCCTCCCATCTTCTTACGATCACGTCCTCTTCTTGTCTTCACGCCGCAGATCTGGCGCAGGCGTACTTTGTCTGTCCTGTTGAGGGCAGAGCAAAGTACTGCAGTGCGCAGGCGCCGGGAAAGGTCAGAGAGGCCCAGAACCTGCACACTGTAGCACTTTGTCATCTGATGAAGATGGGAGGCCCCGGACCGGACGCCCATCGGACCGGACTGCAGTGGGGAACGCCCCTGGGTGAGTATAATCTAACCTCTTTTTCTCATCTTTTAGGATACATCGGGCGCTTATCTACAGCATTACAGAATGCTGTAGATAAGCCCCTGATGCTGGTGGGCTTAGCTCACCATCGATTTTGGGGGTGACAGGTTCCCTTTAATTAGCCTGTAAGGGTTACGGCTTGTCCACAGTCAATACTAGAGCCGACGTTAGGGGCAGGCAGACCAGGCAGCTGCCTAGGGCCCCCGATCCTCCAGGTGCCCTCAGCTGAGCCAGTGGAGTGGCGCTAATAGCGTCACACCACACGGCCACTCAGGGGCCTGGCGCAGCCCCCCATCTATGATTCAACTTATCAGCATACTGTGTGTTAACATAGTTACATAGTTATTAAGGTTGAAGGAAGATTTTAAGTCCATCTAGTTCAACCCATAGCCTAACCTAGCATGCCCTAACATGTTGATCTGGATCACATATAGTTTCTGGTGTCCTTTTTTCTATTAAAACATTTTTTTCTTTCTCTTTCTCCGGTGGAGTTTATTCAGCCACAATCTCTTGGTTTAAAATTTTTTTGCATATGCAAGTTATATAAATCATCTATTTTTGCCTTGTTGTTATAGACTACCTTGAAAAAGGCAATGTATGCCGAAACGTTGGAATGTTGATGTCTGTTATTTTTTTCTGCTGGCTGCATAAATAAATTCATATTTGAGAGCAAAGAATTGTGGACTTGTTGAGTGCCAAAGGTTTTCCTTATGATATCCACATTTACCCAGGAATTCAGACTTCAGCCTTAGGCTATGTGCACACGTCCAGAATTGCCGCGGAAATTTCCGCGGCCATTCTGCAACTCCCTGCAGCGCGTATAACACATGCAGAATTTGAATGCGTATTCAAGCTAAACACTCGCATTTTGCAAGCGTAATTAGCTTCCAGAATGCTAGCATTTTCCAAGCGATCTGTAGCATCCCTTGGGAAACTGATTGACAGGTTGGTCACACTTGTCAAACAGAGCAACATAGTTATTAAGGTAGAAGGAATACTTTAAGTCCATCTAGTTCAACCCATAGCCTAACCTAACATGCCCTAACATGTTGATCCAGAGGAAGGCAAAAAAAAACCCATGTGGCAAAGAGTAAGCTCCACATTGGGGACAAAAATTCCTTCCCGACTCCACATACGGCAATCAGACTAGTTCCCTGGATCAACGCCCTATCAAGGAATCTAGTGTATATACCCTGTAACATTATACTTTTCCAGAAATGTATCCAGTCCCCTCTTAAATTTAAGTAATGAATCATTCATTACAACATCGTACGGCAGAGAGTTCCATAGTCTCACTGCTCTTACAGTAAAGAATCCGCGTCTGTTATTATGCTTAAACCTTTTTTCCTCCAGACGTAGAGGATGCCCCCTTGTCCGTCTCAGGCCTATGATTAAAAAGATCATTAGAAAGGTCTTTGTACTGTCCCCTCATATATTTATACATTAAAATAAGATCACCCCTTAGTCTTCGTTTTTCCAAACTAAATAGCCCTAAGTGTAATAACCTATCTTGGTATTGCAGACCCCCCAGTCCTCTAATAACCTTGGTCGCTCTTCTCTGCACCCGCTCTAGTTCAGCTATGTCTTTCTTATACACCGGAGACCAGAACTGTGCACAGTATTCTAAGTGTGGTCGAACTAGTGACTTGTATAGAGGTAAAATTATGTTCTCCTCATGAGCATCTATGCCTCTTTTAATGCATCCCATTATTTTATTTGCCTTTGTAGCAGCTGCTTGACACTGACCACTTAATGAGTTTGTCATCCACCCAGGTCTTTTTCATTGACGGTTTTGCCCAGAGTTTTAGAATTAAGCGCATAGTTATACATCTTATTACTTCTACCCAAGTGCATGACCTTACATTTATCCCCATTAAAGCTCATTTGCCATTTATCAGCCCAAGCTTCTAGTTTACATAAATCATCCTGTAATATAAAATTGTCCTCCTCTGTATTGATTACCTTGTAGAGTTTAGTGTCATCTGCAAATATTGAAATTCTGCTCTGAATGCCCCCTACAAGGTCATTAATAAATATCTTAAAAAGAAGAGGGCCCAATACTGACCCCTGTGGTACCCCACTGCTAACCGTGACCCAGTGCAAGTGTGCTCGATTAATAACCACCCTTTGTTTCCGATCCCTGAGCCAGCTCTTAACCCACTTAAGGTACCGTCACACTCTGCAACTTTGCAACGAGAACGACAACAATCTGTGATGTTGCAGCGTCCTGGATAGCGATCTCGTTGTGTTTGACACGCAGCAGCGATCTGGATCCCGCTGTGACATCGCTGGTCGGAGCTAGAAGTCCAGAACTTTATTTGGTCGCTAGATCAGCGTGTATTGTCATGTTTGACATCAAAAGCAACAACGCCAGCAACGTTTTTACATGGAGCGAGAACGATAAGTGAGTCGCCGTTACGTCACTGGATCGCTCCTGCATCGTTCTGGAGCTGCTGTGTGTGACGCCTCTACAGCGACCTAAACAGCGACGCTGCAGCGATCTAGTTTAGGTCAGATCGTTGTCTATATCGCTGCAGCGTCGCTGAGTGTGACGGTACCTTTACACATATTTTCCCCTATCCCCATTGTTCTCATTTTATGTATCAACCTTTTGTGTGGCACCGTATCAAAAGCTTTTGAAAAGTCCATATACACTACATCCACTGGGTTCCATTGGTCCAGTCCGGAACTTACCTCTTCATAGAAACTGATCAAATTAGTCTGACATGAACGGTCCCTAGTAAACCCGTGCGGATACTGGGTCATGAGGTTATTCCTCTTCAGATACTCCAGTATAGCGTCCCTTAGAATGTCCTCCAGGATTTTACCCACAGTAGAGGTTAAGCTTACTGGCCTATAATTTCCGAGTTCAGTTTTTGTCCCCTTTTTGAATGTTGGCACCACAATTGCTATACGCCAGTCCTGTGGCACAGACCCTGTTATTATGGGGTCTTTAAAGATTAAAAATAATGGTCTATCAATGACTGTACTTAATTCCTGCAGTACCCGAGGGTGTATCCCATCCGGGCCCAGAGATTTGTCAATTTTAGTGATTTTTAGACGCCGCCGCACTTCCTGCTGGGTTAAGCAGGTGACATTTAACGGGGAATTTCTATCACTAGTCATTTTGTCTGCCATGGGATTTTCTTGTGTAAATACTGATGAAAAAAAGTAAATTAGCATATTGGCTTTTTCCTCATCCTCGTCCACCATTTCACCCAGACTATTTTTAAAGGGGCCAACACTATCATTTTTTAGTTTCTTACTATTTACGTAGTTAAAGAATATTTTGGGATTATTTTTATTCTCCCTGGCAATGAGTCTCTCTGTCTCAATCTTTGCTGCCTTGATTTGCTTTTTGCAGAAGGGGAGCTGCACTATACTGTGTTGGGAGGGAGCTACACTTACTGTGTGTTGGGGGGAGCTGCACTGCCCCGTGTGTTGGGGGTGAGCTTCACTATATCGTGTGTTGGGGGAGCTGCACTATACTGTGTTGGGGGGGAGCTGCACTATACTGTGTATTGGGGGAAATGCCCTATACCGTGTATTGGAGGGAGCTGCGCTATACTGTGTATTGGAGAGCTGCGCTATACTGTGTATTGGAGAGCTGCACTATACTGTGTGTGTTTGGGTAGCTGCAGTATACGCTGAGCGGGGGCTGCAGTATACTCTATGAGGGGAACTTTAGTATTCTCTGAAGGGGGCTGCAGTATACTCTGAAGGTGGCTTGCAGTATACTCTATTTTTAAAGTGGCCAACACTATCATTTTTTAGTTTCTTACTATTTACGTAGTTAAAGAATATTTTGGGATTATTTTTACTCTCCCTGGCAATGAGTCTCTCTGTCTCAATCTTTGCTGCCTTGATTTGCTTTTTACAGAAGGGGAGCTGCACTATACTGTGTTGGGAGGGAGCTACACTTACTGTGTGTTGGGGGGAGCTGCACTGCCCCGTGTGTTGGGGGTGAGCTTCACTATATCATGTGTTGGGGGAGCTGCACTATACTGTGGTGTTGGGGGGGAGCTGCACTATACTGTGTGTTGGGGTGAGCTTCACTATATCGTGTGTTGGGGGAGCTGCAGTGTACTGTGTGTTGGGGGAGCTGCACTATACTGTGTGTTGGGGGGAGCTGCACTATACTGTGCTTTGGGAGGGAGCTGCACCATACCGTGTGTTGGGAGTAGCTGCACTGTACTGTGTGTTGGGGGGAGCTGCACTATACCGTGAATTGGGGAGAGCTGTACTATACCATGTGTTGGGGGGGGTGAGCTGCACTATATCGTGTGTTGGGGGAACTGCACTATACCGTGTGTTGGGGGAGATGCACTATACCGTGTGTTGGGGGAGATGCACTATACCGTGTGTTGGGGGAGATGCACTATACCGTGTGTTGGGGGAGATGCACTATACCGTGTGTTGGGGGAGCTGCACTATACTGTGTGTTGGGGGAGCTACACTATACTGTGTGTTGGGGAAGCTGCACTATACTGTGTGTTGGGGGTAGCTGCACTATACTGTGTGTTGGGGGTAGCTGCACTATACCGTTTTGGGGGAGCTGCACTATACTGTGTATTGGAGGGAGCTGCACTATACTGTGTATTGGAGAGCTGCGCTATACTGTGTATTGGAGAGCTGCACTATACTGTGTATTGGAGAGCTGCACTATACTGTGTATTGGAGAGCTGCACTATACTGTGTATTGGAGAGCTGCACTATACTGTGGATTGGAGAGCTGCACTATACTGTGTATTGGAGAGCTGCACTATACTGTGTGTGCTTGGGTAGCTGCAGTATACGCTGAGCGGGGGCTGCAGTATACTCTATGAGGGGAGCTTTAGTATTCTCTGAAGGGGGTTGCAGTATACTCTGAAGGTCGCTTGCAGTATACACTATGAGGGGGGTTGCAGTATACTCTATGAGGGGGGCTACATTATACTCCATCAAGGACCATGGGGAGTGCATTATACTGTATGGGAGCTGCATTATACTGTATCGAGGACTATCTGTCCCCATCATTCTTCCTCAGTCGGTGTAAAGAAACTCAGGAGCAACTTTAATGCCATCCATCACGCTCACTTAATGGCCTGAACTCTGCACCTATAAAGACAGCCGAAATGTTTGGAAATGATGTGGAATATGTAAACTTTTGGGGCCCCACTTTAAATTTTTGCCTAGGTCCCCACTTTCTCTAACACCAGCCCTGCATGTACTGCTCTCTCTCTCCCCCACTGCAGATCTGATAAGGTAAGGATAGATCTACGATCCCTGACTACAGCATAGCTGCTTTGGCTGTAGGACTTTGAGGTAGTCGCAATCCATCCTGCGCTTCTCTGACATTTCTCCATGCTTTACACTGCTGCACTACTTGTTCATGTTCTGGTATGTGTAGGTGTTGGAAAACGTGTAGCTTATGCATTGTTGGGGACTGACTCTTGGGATTCCTCCTCATTTCCAGATCCATGTATCCCTGATCTCGATGTATTACGGGGGCCAGATATATTCAGTGGAAATATCTTTAATGTCCATAGAAAAACACCCCTTTAAGAAAAAGTATACCATATCAGTTCATGAGGGTGGGTTCACTTACGTTCATTAGTGCTGGGGGATGTTTGCCACTCGGCAGCTTTGCAAACCTTCTCTGTATCCCGTGGCGCTTCCTCTATAATATTTATTTTTCAGTAAAGATGGAGACAATCCAAGCCGCAGCGATGGTGGCAAGTGACGCCGGGCACTGCGTAACACGGTCGGCTTAGGGCTTGTAGTGCAGTTGCTGGTGTAGTGAGTGGTTCTGAATGTTCCCGCTCTGGGTGGTCCGCATCACAAGGGAGTCTCTTTTATTTCAGCACATTCCACAGAGGAGAACATCTCCAGCCTGAGAGCGATGGCCGCCTGCACTCTGCAGACTGTGAAATACTCCGCTAATGCCCAGACCTGCAGGAAAAGTATCTGCACTCTGCTTTCTCAGACTCCTGCATGACCAACCTAGATATACAATAATGCAAGAGCAGGATGTCAGTGCATTGAGGATATGGCGGGAATAGCCTATGTGAGAGCTGGAAAAACAGACCTACAGGTTGCCTCCCAACTCTCCCAGACTCCTGCATGGCAAATCGGGAATGAAATAGCAGCGGCGGATCACTACAGAACTAAACGTTCAAGAGACTGGAAAAGCTCCACTGAAATACTGTAGTCAAAAGTGTGGTGTCAGGTACAGAGAGACAACTGACTGATGGCCCCCTCTCACTCAGGTGGTCTCCACTTTTTTTCCTCCCCCCTCTGGGGTCTGCCATCTATGAGCTTTCTCCTGGTGGACATTACTATTTTAATTTGCTTTTGGTGGCTGCTATTCTGATCGATCGCTTTATCCTACGATCCCCACTGCCGGTACCACTATTGATTACCCATTTCCTCTTCTTGCCTCCTTATCAGCTTCCTCAGCTGGTACACAGCTGGTATTGCTGACCCTCGCCTCCTACCTCTGCTGGCCATGACTATTAATAACCTCCCACCTCTGCTGGCCAGGACAATTGCTGACCTCTCCCAACCTCTGCTGGCCAGGACAATTGCTGACCTCCCCCAACCTCTGCTGGCCAGGACAATTGCTGACCTCCCCTACCTCTGCTGGCCGTGACTATTACTGACCCCCCCACCTCTGCTGGCCGCAACTATTGCTGACTCTCCCCACCTCTCCCCACCTCTGCTGGCCACGACTATTACTGACCCCCCCACCTCTGCTGGCCACGACTATTACTGACCCCCCACCTCTGCTGGCCACGACTATTACTGACCCCCCCCATCTCTGCTGGCCACGACTATTACTGACCCCCCCACCTCTGCTGGCCACGACTATTGCAGACCTCCCCACCTCTGCTGGCCACGACTATTACTGACCCCCCACCTCTGCTGGCTGCAAATATTGTTGACCCTCCCCTCCTCTGCTGGCCATGACTATTGCTGACCCCCCACCTCTGCTGGCCACGACTATTGCTGACCCTCCCCACCTCTGCTGGCCACGACTATTACTGACCCCCCACCTCTGCTGGCCACGACTATTGCTGAGCCCCCACCTCTGCTGGCCACAACTATTGCCGACCCTCCCCAACTATTGCTGACCCTCCCCACCTCTGCTGGCCACGACTATTGCTGACCTCCCCTACCTCTGCTGGCCGAAGCTATTGCTGCCCCCCCTATCTCTGCTGGCCACGACAATTGTTGACCTCCCCTACCAATGCTGGTTACTGAAACCCTCCAAGTCTCCTGGCTATGACTATTGCCGACTCCCCCACCCTACCTCTGCTGGCCAAGACAATTGCTGACCTCCCCTACTGCTGCTGGCTGCGACTATTGCTGACCCCCCCTACGTCTTCTGGCCATAACTATTGCCGACACCCCCACACTACCTCTTCTTGCCACAACTATTCCAAACCCTCACTACCTCTGCTGGCCACGACTATTGCTGACCCCCCTCTAAATCTCCTGGCCACGACTATTACTGACCCCCCAACCTCTGCTGGCCACGACAACTGCTGCCCCCTCCCACCTCTGCTGGCTGCGATTATTGCTGGCACACCCCTACCTCTGCTGGCCACGACTATTGCTGACCCCCTCCCCCTTACCTCTGCTGGTCACCAATACTGGATACTTAACAGTAGAAGGTGATTACGGGATGACAGGTCTGCGGCGGCACCAGTCGCCCCTTCACAGCTTTCTCATTGTTGCACTTACTGTCTGCTTCATTCAGCAGATGTATCTAGCACAAAACTTCTCGCGAGATTTCATAATGTATTACTATGAACGCTAGCTGCCGGGAGCATCGCTGCGCGGGACTCTGGTAGGTGAGGCTATTGCGATTTTTTATTTGTTTTATTATTTTTAACTCGGTTTGTGATGTGTATGCGTTTGTGTTGTGTATGTGTTTACCGCTGCGAAGACGCATACACAACAGGTGCACATAGCCTCGACGGGTCCGTCAGAAAGATGGGCCCAGTGCACACGTTTTCCACAATCTGCACAGGATCCGTCATTTCAACGTCTTGACGGATCCTGTGCAGATTTGGAAGACGGAAGTGTGAAAGTAGCCTAAGCGGCTCAGGTCTCGGGTTGGGGTGCGTGAGGACGTGGGGAGGAGGCGGATGGAAGACAGTGATGGAAGGTTAATTAGATTTGGAAGTTAATTCTGAAAGTAGCGGATATTGTGAGACCCTCCAACCGCGCCGTCTGCATGAAATGAGGGAATTTTTCTCAGGAAATGGAAATATTGTATTTTTGTTTCCTCTGATTCTTCGGCCTGGCCGACTGTGCGCTGTCAGGTAGGTATCAGAGGAGGCTGCATCACAGCGGCTGAAAGGAATTCAGAGACTATAAAAGCCGCACTACGGCTCTGTACACGGCGGGATAAGTTCATGGGGATTACTGATTTTTTTCTTTTGCAAAAAATTCCTTTTGCTGAATAATTGTTATTGTGAATCTCATTGACATTGAAAGGGTTTTCTAGCTTTAAGTAATAAATTGCTCAACCTGCACATTAAATGTAAAAGTTCTGCAACTTTCTAAAAAATATCTTTGGTTTTATTTTTTTATTTCAGCGGTATACTCTGTAGGGGGCTGCAGTATACTCTGAAAGGGGCTGCGGTATATTCTGAAGGGGGCTGCGGTATACTCTGAAGGGGGCTGCGGTATACTCTGTAGGGGGCTGCAGTATACTCTGAAAGGGGCTGCGGTATACTCTGAAGGGGGCTGCGGTATACTCTGAAGGGGGCTGCGGTATACTCTGAAGGGGGCTGCGGTATACTCTGAAGGGGGCTGCGGTACACTCTGAAGGGGGCTGCGGTATACTCTGAAGGGGGCTGCGGTACACTCTGAAGGGGGCTGTGGTATACTCTGAAGGGGGCTGCGGTATACTCTGAAGGGGCTGCGGTATACTCTGAAGGGGGCTGCGGTATACTCTGAAGGGGGCTGCGGTATACTCTGAAGGGGGCTGCGGTACACTCTGAAGGGGGCTGCGGTACACTCTGAAGGGGGCTGCGGTATACTCTGAAGGGGGCTGCGGTATACTCTGAAAGGGGCTGCGGTATACTCTGAAGGGGGCTGCGGTATACTCTGAAGGGGGCTGCGGTATACTCTGAAGGGGGCTGCGGTATACTCTGAAGGGGGCTGCGGTATACTCTGAAGGGGGCTGCGGTATACTCTGAAGGGGGCTGCGGTATACTCTGAAGGGGGCTGCGGTATACTCTGAAGGGGGCTGCGGTATACTCTGAAGGGGGCTGCGGTATACTCTGAAGGGGGCTGCGGTATACTCTGAAGGGGGCTGCGGTATACTCTGAAGGGGGCTGCGGTATACTCTGAAGGGGGCTGCGGTATACTCTGAAGGGGGTTACCGTATACTCTGAATGAGGCTGCATTATACTCCATCATGGACCATGGGGAGTGCATTTTACTATATGTACTGTATGAGACCTGCATTATACTGTATCGAGGACTATCTGTACCAATCAATCTTCCTCAGCCGGAGTAAGGGTAGGTGCAGACGGTCAGTAAACACTGCGGGTTGGACGCTGTGTACTTGTGTACCGTCCAGATGTTACAGTACAGTGGATGGGATTTCAAATCCCATGCCCACAATGCATGCAGAGATGCCCGCAGTTCAC
This sequence comes from Ranitomeya imitator, assembly GCF_032444005.1. Classification (NCBI taxonomy): domain Eukaryota; kingdom Metazoa; phylum Chordata; class Amphibia; order Anura; family Dendrobatidae; genus Ranitomeya; species Ranitomeya imitator. Next base: position 50,871,555 of record NC_091284.1, on the reverse strand, counting down.
CCGCAGAGACAGTCACACGACGTGTCTCTCCAGACTGCAGCATGTCTATTTATCTTGTGGAGACAAGAGCCTTTAATTTAACTAAGGAGTGGCTTCAGAACAACTCTGTGACCATTCTTGACTGGCCCAGCCTGAGCCCTGACCTAAACCCAACTGAGCATCTCTGGAGAGACCTGGAAATGGCTGTCCACCAACGTTCACCATCGATCCTGACGGAACTGGAGAGGATCTGCAAGGAAGAATGGCAGAGGATCCCCAAATCCAGGGGTGAAAAACTTGTTGCATCATTCCCAAGAAGACTCATGGCTGTACTGGCTCAAAAGGTGCTTCTACTCAATACTGAGCAAAGGGTCTGAACACTTATGACCATGTGCGCAAAAAATTCTACATTTGTTTTTTTTTTTCCAGTCGAGATGGGGTGCAGAGTGTACATTAATGAGAAAAAAAATTACTTTTTTTGAGTTCACCAAATGGCTGCAATGAAACAAAGAGTGAAAAATTTAAAGGGGTCTGAATACTTTCCTTACCCATTGTATTTTGAGGCCTGCTGACATAGAAGCAAAGAGAACCACAAGAGTTAGGTACCATCCTGATTGGGTATACCTTGTTGCGGGTTATGCACAGATTGAGATCTCAGCTCAATGACGAGCAGAGATCTCAATTTGCGCATGCACCGCCCTCGACAGCCATTTTCATTGAACCCACCGCCGGGAGATTAAAGTGCAGAGCTGCGACTCCTCTCCTGCCTCACACCACCAACATTTTCCTGAAGCCCACCAATCTAAGATCAATGGCTCTGGCCTTGCACTGCCATGACACCACCTTTTCCCAGTCCAGGAACCGCAGCATTATCCCACTCCTGCTGGCTTCCTGCAACAGGGGCCCTTCCCTCCTGTCACCCTACTCCATCGCCGCTCCACTGGTCAGCTAAATTCGGACCCAAATTTTCTCAGTTTTCTTCCCCATTTTCCTCCTCTAAATTTGGGGTGCATATTATAGTTTGAAAAATACTGTACTTTTTGCAGGGTATTTGCTCATTTGCTTTTATCCGAAGCCCTCTAAGTTCACATATATCTTGTGCTCTAATGTGAGCAATGTGTTGAGGTTTCCTTTTAAAAAACGGTATAATGCGGTCGATGGAGTCAGTTGAACACCATTTAGCCTCTGATCAGGTGGCAATGCATATCATACTTTTAAGCCTCCCATCTTCCCCATTATACTGAATGGCTTCATTGAATCCTGCCTAAATCCTGTTTTTCAAGGTTTTAGACTGAAACCCTGGTATAGCATAGATCACAAAATAAATATGAATTAGCCATCATCTCCTTTACGAAAAATAAGTATTTAGACATTTAAACCCACTGACATGAGATATTAAGGAAGAGTTGAAACAGAACTGTATGCATTGGATGCTGCCTTTTGAAGTCTATAGAGAGGGGGGGGGGGTGAGAGAGAAGAAGAAAGGAGGCTTTACTTCTTTCTAGTAAGTGTTTTATCTTACCCCATAGGTGGATTCACAGCTACACTGCTCAGTACTACTGTATGTTGTCATCTATGCCGCGGTTTCATCTGAACATGTGCTACATAGAGAGACAGGAGGGCAGGTATGCCTGATGTATGTAAGTGCTGTGCATGGGAGACATAGCAGCTAGCCTCCACCCACTAGCTCACAGACAACTGGAAATGAGAGCGAGAGCCTTCAGATAGGGGAACTGGTGAGAAATGCGGGACATACAGTGGGGCAAAAAAGTATTTAGTCAGTCAGCAATAGTGCAAGTTCCACCACTTAAAAAGATGAGAGGCGTCTGTAATTTACATCATAGGTAGACCTCAACTATGGGAGACAAACTGAGAAAAAAAAATCCAGAAAATCACATTGTCTGTTTTTTTAACATTTTATTTGCATATTATGGTGGAAAATAAGTATTTGGTCAGAAACAAAATTTCATCTCAATACTTTGTAATATATCCTTTGTTGGCAATGACAGACGTCAAACGTTTTCTGTAAGTCTTCACAAGGTTGCCACACACTGTTGTTGGTATGTTGGCCCATTCCTCCATGCAGATCTCCTCTAGAGCAGTGATGTTTTTGGCTTTTCGCTTGGCAACACGGACTTTCAACTCCCTCCAAAGGTTTTCTATAGGGTTGAGATCTGGAGACTGGCTAGGCCACTCCAGGACCTTGAAATGCTTCTTACGAAGCCCCTCCTTCGTTGCCCTGGCGGTCAGCTTTGGATCATTGTCATGTTGAAAGACCCAGCCACGTTTCATCTTCAATGCCCTTGCTGATGGAAGGAGGTTTGCACTCAAAATCTCACGATACATGGCCCCATTCATTCTTTCATGTACCCGGATCAGTCGTCTTGGCACCTTTGCAGAGAAACAGCCCCAAAGCATGATGTTTCCACCACCATGCTTTACAGTAGGTATGGTGCTTGATGGATGCAACTGAGTATTCTTTTTCCTCCAAACACGACAAGTTGTGTTTCTACCAAACAGTGGCAGTTTGGTTTCATCAGACCATAGGACATTCTCCCAAAACTCCTCTGGATCATCCAAATGCTCTCTAGCAAACTTCAGACGGGCCCGGACATGTACTGGCTTAAGCAGTGGGACACGTCTGGCACTGCAGGATCTGAGTCCATGGTGGCGTAGTGTGTTACTTATGGTAGGCCTTGTTACATTGGTCCCAGCTCTCTGCAGTTCATTCACTAGGTCCCCCCGCGTGGTTCTGGGATTTTTGCTCACCGTTCTTGTGATCATTCTGACCCCACAGGGTGGGATTTTGCGTGGAGCCCCAGATCGAGGGAGATTATCAGTGGTCTTGTATGTCTTCCATTTTCTAATTATTGCTCCCACTGTTGATTTCTTCACTCCAAGCTGGTTGGCTATTGCAGATTCAGTCTTCCCAGCCTGGTGCAGGGCTACAATTTTGTTTCTGGTGTCCTTTGACAGCTCTTTGGTCTTCACCATAGTGGAGTTTGGAGTCAGACTGTTTGAAGGTGTGCACAGGTGTCTTTTTATACTGATAACAAGTTTAAACAGGTGCCATTACTACAGGTAATGAGTGGAGGAAAGAGGAGACTCTTAAAGAAGAAGTTACAGGTCTGTGAGAGCCAGAAATCTTGATTGTTTGTTTCTGACCAAATACTTATTTTCCACCATAATATGCAAATAAAATGTTAAAAAAACAGACAATGTGATTTTCTGGATTTTTTTTTCTCAGTTTGTCTCCCATAGTTGAGGTCTACCTATGATGTAAATTACAGACACCTCTCATCTTTTTAAGTGGTGGAACTTGCACTATTGCTGACTGACTAAATACTTTTTTGCCCCACTGTATAATGGCCAGAAAAAGGCTATGCACCCAAGAACAAGAAGCCTACCTATATGTCACATTACACATACAGCTGAAAAGTGGTGCAGTCGCAGAATAAATAACCATATTTTCCTAAGAGCTCTTCACAACGTCAGGCTTATTATTAGAATCCGTACAAGAGCTAATTTTCATGACTGGTTGCTCTCACAGATTAAAAAGTGGAACAGGCTGTCATGGCTCATTGCCACTCACCATGAGCGGAGAGAAGAGAAGAAATAATAATTGTATTAGTGGATATAACTTATTAAATGAGCGGGAAATCTGCTTTCACCATGACAGAAAAGTTAATCTGCGTGGAAAATGCTGAGCACTCAAGAAGAACCAGGCTCATAATGGAGAAAACCAACAATGACCGTCAGGCGGTTCTGTATGGTAAGAGGGCAAGGGCTTATTAGGATCGATAACTCAGTGTAGCCCCACTATGCCATCCAGTGCTAAGATACCGGCACCACGACTATGTCCTCAACCAATACCCCCAGATGTATTCAGTGATCTGACCTCTAATCTCCAACGCCCCCGCTGGGTCAATAGCTGGGAAGTCACGTTAGTCAAATATATCTATGCATATTTTATGCTAGTGCAAGCTCCCAACATATGCAATGTCTGCATTTTCCCAAACCTACTGCAGAGAAGGTGAACATTAGAGGTTTAAGTAAACGTCTAATGTTACCAATACATTTCAGATCCGGGACGTGCATAGAAATCTGAAAAGGCCCCATAAATCTGAAGGGGCCCCATTGGATAGGTCTAAATTGGTCGCCCTGGCTGCCATAAAAAACTGGTTCCTGTGATTGCATATTAATGTTCACCACGGCCTCTAAGGGGCTAAACTGCTGCAATCATTGCTACAATCAAAATATAGTTTCAATCAAAACAGCTATTGGTGGGCGTCTGCTCCGTTTCAACAGCTGGTGCCTGCTGGGTATGGAGCAGGAACACTGCATGAGCCTGCTACATGCTCCCGACTTCTGTCATACATAAACAGAGGATATAGGGAGAAATAGATGGACAGGAGGTCGGTTCATTCGGCCTAGCAATGCCCTAGTTAAAGCAGCTGCTTTTAGAGATGAGTGAATACGTTTCCAGGACCCGGGTTCAGCAGCCAGGTCAATATTATGTGGCCAATGGACGGAAACCCCGAGAACAATCTCCTACCTGCGGCATCAGAGAACCCTCGTCCTGAGTCGGCCTGGCACAATGTCCTATCATACAGCAACAATGATGTTGCACCAGGCCAACTAATCAAAAAAGGATCCCTGCTTGCCATAAGGCAAGAGGCAGTTTACAGGCCCTTCCGAAGAGCAGTCACGTAATACTGCCCTGGCCACTATATCAGGATCCTGGCTCGATTTGCTCCTCTCCAGTTGCATCCATTTCAGGCGTTCTCGGTGACTGCAATTAGGGCGACAATACACATTCCATAACGGTCAGTCGCAACATCTTTTGACCAACAGCTATCTCTGCCGACCCCAAACACAGGAGTGCTCAATTCTCCCATAAACAGGACTCCTCTGGCTACAGCTTACCGCTGTGCAGAACAACAGGATCAACTGTTGAAACCTCAACGTGCCGATCATCTGTCGGGGAGGAGTAGGGAGGCCCAATACACATTAGACATTTGGTCAAGTCTGTCCATATGGGCATGTTCAGCGGACTTTAGTAACATCTACATGGGGGCCTTCACACTTTCAAGCATAGGTTCATCTTTAACCACCACTTTTCAGATACAGAATGAGCCTTTAAAGCCACTAAATACATTATTAACCCCTTAATGACCGCCAATACGTCTTTTAACTGACCTTAGATATAAGAGAATAGTATCCCCATACAGATGACAATCCAGCATCTGTCGGCTGTACACTATAGCTGACAACTTGCTGCACCAGCCACGATCAGTATTTGCACCTTCTAAATCTGTTTAACCCCTTAGATGCTGCTGTCAATAGTGACTACATCATTATAAATGGTTAACAGAGTGTGGGGGCTTCCTCTTTATCCCAATTGGTGCCCTCAGATCATGATTTTGCGGTCCTGATGTTTGCCATGGCAATTCATGACCAAATAGCGGCCTTAGAGTCTGACGGCTGTAGTAATCTGTTTAGAAGTTAGCAACATTTAGGTGGTAAAAATACACATTTTCATTTCTGTCATACCACTTTGCATTAATTCCTGTAAAGCACCTGAAGGGTTAATAAACTACCTGACAGCAGTTTTCAATATGTTTAAGGGTGCTGTTTTTAAAATGGTATCACGTTTGGGGGTTTCCCAATATATGGGACCCCTAAAGTCACTTCAAACATGGATAAGTCCCTAAAAAAATAAATTTTGTAAATTTCTTTGAAAAAATGAAAAATTGCTGCTACATTTTTAAACCTCCTAAAATGCTAACAAAATAAAATAACATTTTACAAATGGTCCTGATGTAAAGCAGACATGTGGGAAATGTTATTTATTAATGGTTTGCTGTTGTATGACTATCTGGATTAAAGGGATAATCATTCAAATTTAGAAAATTGCTAATTTTTTAACATTTTTCTCAAATTTTTGATTTTTTGTATAAATAAACACAAAAAATGTTGAACTAAATTTACCATTATCATAAAGTAGAATGTGTCACGAAAAAACAATCTCAAAATCACTGGGATTTGTTGAAGCGTTGCAGAGTTATTACCACATAAAGTGACACTGGTCAGAATTCAAAAATTTGGCTCGGTCACTAAGGGGTTAAACTACTGATCCCAAGTTACAGGGTGCAACATAGTCATACCACTTCACAAATTCTGTAGCCTTCAGAGTTGAAGCCCCAGACATTAAGTGCATAGCACCAGGCTTCTCACAACATCGTGCATCCTCTGCAATTAGTCTCTCTCTCCGGTGGTCCTAGACTTGATTACACTTTGGAATATTCTTATGTAAATTGTCACATGAGCATGTGTCCTTACTCTAGGGCCTCCAGTACACACTGTACCAATAGGTACACATGACTTTTTATATAGGTAACAACATCTAAGCTTAGTTGGTAGTACTGGCTTTCATCATCCATCAGAATTGTGAATGCAGCTCTGGAGTACAATACACTCTGTAATTCTACATCAGTTCAACATAAGTAGAGTAATGTATTTACAAAATTAGTCCGCCATTCGTGTTAAAATATTTATGGAAGTTTGGAACATTTTTACTAGTTAAAAGAAATAATGAAGTAATAAAATAATGCACCTACCTCCTGGCAGTACTGCAGGATGCCCTCCTTAGTCCCGATGCAGTTCTTTCCAGAAGCATCCGTCTCCCACTTCCCGTTCTGAACATTCATGTGCATGTTGAGTTTGCCGCAGAACATGGCAATCTGCGGCTCAGCCAGTAGTCCGGCATTCCCATCGGCGGGGACCTAAGGAAACGAAACCAAGCAATTACCACATGGAAAATACTAGAGCGGATGCAATATTTTTAGACTTTGTGGTTAAATGATTTTATAGAAGAAGTTGCACAAGTCGGAATACAGAAGCTGGTGGGTGGCACAAAAGGAACGATGGCTTGGTTGACCGCCAGTTGTACTGGTGTGACCTCAGTCATCGTATCCCTTTGGAATATCAAGTTTGTACGTTAGAAAAACCATATCCATAAATGCTTTTTATTCTAGAACAGTAACACGTACATTATGAAGTATTAACCCCTACCGAGAAATGTACTAAAACTTAACAGTCAGCCTCGAACAGAACCTCATACGTGGCATGAGAAAAACATAAAAAAAAAAAAAATGAAGGGATGCACTATAGAGATTGAAAGAACAGAGCAGCAACTAGTCCATAAAGATGGCCGTACATATTAGATAATAGATGACAGAGGAAGGAAAGACCATCTTGTGTATTGGTCAATGCTCATCAGTAGTGATGAGGGAATATACTCATAACCCGAGATCTCGGGAAATCTCGAGTAACGAGTATATTCGCTCATCACTACTCATCAGGCATACTGAATTTCGACATTTCTGATCTTGTGCTCTCAAAGGGAGTACGGTGAGCCTCCACCAGAGTAGTCTTCCCATTCAGAACTCAGGCACACTCCGATAAACCAAGCACACATATGTCAGGAGGTCAGGAAAGCGGCTGTCCGGCTGACAGCTATTGAATGTTTGCAGGGTTAGAACTTTACGTCAAATTTTGGCACGTTCCAATCTCAGACGCCAGCTCAAGTTTCCCTGTAGAGGAAAAGGTCAGATGACAATTGCAAGAATTCAGAAATGTTTCAAATTCTTTTCTTAAATTACGTTGTCCAAACACTATTATTGGCCACATTAAATTAAAAAAAATCAAACAAATGAAATCACATAAATGGTACAATGCCTACTATGAAACACAAAATATTAACCATTTTGTTACGAGGTTCCACAAATTCTAAATCACGAGCATACACACAAAAAGTCTCGGGCACTGCACATGATAAAGTCTGTACCTATTAGAAACTTTCAACCAAAATATTTTGTATAAAAATGATAAAAATATAATACATTGGAAAGGAATGAACAACTTAACAGTGACATTTGTCACATAAATTAGAATGCAACTTATTCACCGTCTAGAAATTCCCAATAATATGGTAATGCTGACTCCCACTGTAGAAGATATTCCATTTTCAATGGATATCCTGCTGGGACAATTCAACGAGTACAATGTAAGCGCTGTATGTAATACGACTTAAGGGTTTTACAATTTCAAATGCAAAATATTGTTCAGAGAACATACATTTTAATGATGGAGCACGGCACAGAGAACAACTTGCCATTCAGTGATTAAGGATTTTTTGCACATCTTCAAATGCATCTTCAAAAAAAAAAAAAAAAAAGTATACTATATGAAAAAGTGTATCATCAGATAAAAAAAGTCCAATACCATCAGAGCACAGACTGAGACATTAGTAATATATGGATCCATGCGGTGATCTCTGTTATAAGGGAGGAACAACAAAAAATTATCCGTGACGCTACGTCACATTCAGATGTCCGGTTTTCACAAAAAAAAACGTCACAGAAACGTGTCCATTTTTGATTGAAAAAAGGATGTCTGGATGAGGCACTCAAGGATTATTTGTAGGGATACCAAAGTTTGAAACTCTATATACAGTATAAAAAAAACAAACTGCAATTTTCATGCTCACTAATCATTCTGTTCTTGTCTATTCTGAGGCTTACTGGCACATAAGGTGAACTGTAAGAGTTGGGGAACATCATGATTGGGCACACCTTGTGGCGTCATGGATTTTGCGCTCTTTTGATCAAAATAGTGTCTTCGAAGTCCCCCATGCTGTTTACATGTTCTATTAATATTCACTTTCTACAGGGTATTTGTTCATTTTGTTTCATCCTAGGTTCTCTCCATTTTGGATATCTGAAACAATGATTGTCCGGAGAAGAATAAGGAGAGTGCTTCGATGAGTCCTGTGTCATGTCAACAGTAAAGCATCCTGAGACCACTCATGGGGGTTTTTCATCCATAGAGGGGTCTTACTCATGATTAAGCTTAAGAACACTTCAATGGATAAAGAATGGGTTGTAAATATCCTCAAAGAGCAACTTGGTGATGAACAATGCTTTTTTAGCATGACTGAGCACAACATCACAAGACGAAATTCATAACTACGGTAAGTAGCTCAGTGAACAACACATTGAAATTTTGAGTTCATGGCTAGGAATAGCAACCTCAATATTCATGCCGGAGATTCAGAAGCACTTTCCGCTCTGCTCGGTGGGACTTCCGACAGCTGGATCCCTGCTGCCTAACTGGGGGAGCCGGCTGTCAATAAAATGACCTCGGAAGTCCAGCCCTGTCGCGTCAGCAGAGGAAGCTGAATTCTCAGCAGTAGCAGTGACTGCTCTGTGCGGGGGGAGAACGGCGCCATGCACAACAGGCAGAAAAGTTACCTGCCTATTAGTGTTTAGATACATTTTTTGTCTTTTGTGAAGTCCCAGATACCCCCCTTTAACTTCAATTAGAAGCTGTAATCAATTCCCAAAAAGCGGGTGGAAAAATGGGCAGCACGGGGCGCAGTGGTTAGCACTGCAGCCTTGCAGCGCTGGAGTCCTGGGTTCTAATCCCACCCAGGACAACATCTGCAAAGAGTTTGTATGTTCTTTCCGTGTTTGAGTGGGTACTCCGGTTTCCTCCCACATTCCAAAGACATACTGATAGGGAATTTAGATTGTGAGCCTCATCAGGGGCTAAAAACACTAAAGCAGGAAACTCTTTGAAAACCAAAGTGTATGCCAGTCTGAAAACTTTTGGCCGCGACTCACGACTGCAAAGAAAATGAGCAGCCAATGCCAACCAAACATTTAGAAGATCAGATGCTTTTATGCGATCTCGTGAGCCATATAAGAGGGTTTTTTTTTCCTCATGATTCATGATAAAAAAAAGGTGTGCTCTATGAGATGTTATATCATGGAGGGATTCTCTCTCGGCAGCCCGGTTTCTTTGAAAGGGCACAGAACCTCAAAGGGGAACCACACTGTGGTAACTAGAGCCTAGGACTCCACAATATGTAACTGCTGGGTCTTAATATGGTTCTATTGACCAAATTCAGTCAAAAATTTGAATTTATGGCTCAATTTTCCTTCAAAGTTTCCTATCATCTATTTAGGATGCTCATATGTTAGAACCGTATGTGGCAATATGACCTCAAATGCTGCAAAGATGCAACTGCAGAAACGTAACGCCACCTAAAAAAAAAAAACAGTTGACCACCATTATGACAAGCCCCACTTATTTTCGACAAATGGTTTATTTACCAGTAGTGTTTATTCATTATGAAGTACTTTGTGGGGAATCACACTTTGTTTTTTTCAGCCATCTGTTCCTACGTCTTATCAGTCTCCAGCTTGCCGGAGTGACGATCAATCTTCTTTATGTTGACGTTTAATCTACATAAATTCTCTGACTTTTATGATTTAGTCCACTTGTCATCTGTTGTTTTGACGTACTTGTAAAAATTAATTCATGAGAGCTCCTCAAACATCTTTATTTGCTATTTAACCATTTTTCTGATGGCTCGACCGCAATGTGTTACTCAACAATCTGATAGGCAAATGTTCTATTCAGCAATGGCATAGCTATGCCAACATAAGGAATATTAGTGCGCCATCAGGACCAAACTCACTACCAAGATTTCCAACGCTGGAATAGGAACCTTTGTATCTGCGATAATAAAAAATATTGTTTGCTGGTAGTCTATCATTACTGCTGTACCAAACAGTAGCAAATTTTTAGTAGAAAATGAATCAAACTTAATATAGGGCAATAAAAAAGTTCAGTCCTACTGGGGATGGTTATTTAAATGAATATCTAAAAAATTGTTCAACGCGCATGCTTCTATATTTCGGAATAAATTAAAAAAAAAATAAAACATTAAAAACAGGCTGCCTGCATTTAACAATTCCAGCTTATTGGAAGGTTGACCTTGAAAATTATTCATAGGTTGATCTCCTGCTTGGACATTTCACTAACCAGAACTGTGGGTGACTCATGGATGGAACTGAAGAATTAGAAGGTGGACGTTAATATCAATAGTAATTTAATGGGCACCTTGTTGTGTCTTCCCTTGAGAGGGGCATGCTTTGTAGGCATCACCACTCCAGATAATTGTTGAAGGTCCTTAAGTCTCTAATTTGAATATGAATCTTTTATATTAGACAATCACTTTAATAAAACAAAAATCAAATTTGCCAAGGAGCCAACGCACCAAACTGCTAAACATCCTCAAACACATCAGGTAGCTGACAGCAGAACCATCGTTCAGATGACACCCATCTCTCCCAACGCCCTCATATAGCTTTCAATGAGAGCACCCGTAACAAAATCTTCGGGCGGCAGCATGTCCTTGGGAGAGCAAAAGGATCGGCAGCTGGAATTCTAAGGCGCCGGATCATTCGGACACCTGACATCTGTTGGGGGAAGTGTTATTATGAGGCCTAGGCTTTCATACCTGTTAGGTTGTAATCAGATACTACCAATATCAGCAGATTCGGTTGAATGTAATGGGTATGTGGCCTTTACAGCCATTCAAGTCCCCTAAAGTTGTCCACTAGTTCCATAATTAAGTGCCTCCAAAATGCCAGCTGACGCAGACTTTCATTGAAAAATACCAAATTCTAGTCATTGACCAGCAAGCCAAAGAACCACCAGTAAAAGGATGAAGAATGATAAAAGACGAAAAGTCTGGCCATGTTTCTCAGTGTTTGCTAAAATATATCTGACCTTAGAAAACAAGGCTCATAGAAGATAGCCACATCTACTAACAAGACAAAGGTCAATAAGCAAAATGGTCCTTTTTACTAATGACATTCTGTCACTATTCGTAATGGACTGGCCATTATTGTCACTATGAATTCGTAGAAGGCCTTTCTGCTCATTCTATACCTTTGCCACAATAAAACACCCTTGGAATTATTCTCTGTGCCATTTTGTACAAATCAAGGTAGATTTAAGCCATTTCTTCCACCAATAAATTCCACTTTGCCACTGGATAACATACAACGCTGCTGCCCGCTATGAAGGGCCCATCATAAATACGAAGTGTGGCACTGCGGTGGAAGCAGCAGATATATCACTGGGCAGCTACATATCATAGGGTCGTGCCTTCCTGCTGCAGACAATAAATATGCAGTGCTACAATACATTATTAACATCAGTAAGAATATTTTTAAGACGCGACAAAAGAAAACTCTGGTGATCTAATTCAGCAAATTTAAAAAAAAAAAAAGTATAATCATATATAAGATGCAATATAAAATGCCAAGACAAAAGTATAATACTGAAGAGCAAAAAAGATGGGTAACTATTGCCAATTCTGAGCATATTCTCGATGTGATGGATGATCTAGCTGACTAAGACCATGACAGCCAATGCACTCCATAGGAAGATATGTCCCATCTAATCAGGTAGAAAGGTTGCATAGGTCCATCCATTATTGAGCCCTTTAGTTTCTAGAGGACGCATAGATATAATGAATCCAAGCGGTTTCCACCCCTATTACCGGCTTCTGTAGAATAAGAGGACAGCACAAAAATTATAACGTTGGGTGAGGAATGGACATCCCCAGAAAAGTTTTGTGCTTTGGTATAAACTACAGTATATTGAGTTACAGAATCTCATAATTAACTTAGAACATCAATATGTTCAAAATGAAGTCAGAAAAACATGTTAGGGATAAAGTGCTAGGTAGCTGGATTCACACTTGTGGAGCTTCAGAAGACAGCTCCTTCAAAACTGGGAACCATCTGCTGTGTGGTCAGATGTTTACTACATAGCGTCCAATGTTGGGAAAATGAAGAAATACATGGCAGCCAGTCACAATGTTGGCTCTCCATTCTGGCTATTCGAAGGAAGTCGGAAACTAAACGTTAATATCTATAGAAGAGCATACAAGAAAGTGTTCGCTTCATAAAACAATCACTATCAGGGCAGCAATTTTGTCATTTTGTGAACTACAATAACCAGTTTTCACTACTCATTCTGGAACTTTTCCTTAGACAAAAGAGAATCCACCCAACCCCACCCCCAAAAAAGTTGTTTTTTCAGGCTACGTTCACATTAGCGTTGCGACGCAACGCACGACGCACAAAAAGCGCGTGCAAAACGCGCGCAAAAACGCTGCGTTTTGCGACGCGTGCGTCGTTTTTTGACGAAAATCGGACGCACGAAAAATGCAACTTGTTGCATTTTCTTGCGTCCGACGCTAGCGTCGGAAACGACGCACGTGTCGAAAAACGCAACCAAAAAAACGCACGCGTCCCCTATGTTAAACATAGGGGCGCGTCACCGCTGCGTCGCGGAACGCTAATGTGAACGTAGACTAACTTATCCATCTAATTTCTAAAAGTGTGATCACAATACAGGGTTGAAAATGCCGAACTGGATCAGACTCCTGCCAACTTTAGAGTACAAATAGGTGTGGTGCACAGATAACTCAGGAACAAAAGCAGCTTAAAAATACATGGAGGTCCAGCAATTTCCATGAAAGCATATCCTTATCTCTCCCTATTAAAATATAACACTAGAACAAAGATGCCAACGTGCTGTGAGCTCGAAGGACTCGAATCTTGACAAGTAATACTATGAAAAACAGCGAATAGTAACATAGTAACATAGTTAGTAAGGCCGAAAAAAGACATTTGTCCATCCAGTTCAGCCTATATTCCGTCATAATAAATCCCCAGATCTACGTCCTTTTACAGAACCTAATAATTGTATGATACAATATTGTTCTGCTCCAGGAAGACATCCAGGCCTCCAGAATAATTGAATGCTTTGTCTCGTTAAGACGATTCCTCCTCTAAAAAACAACAACTGGCAACTGACAGATAGTCTGGGGTCATGGTGTCCTGGATCCCCCCACAGCTGAAGTGTAGGGTTAAACAGTGCCCACCAGATACAGGATGGGGCCAAGTCTTCTGGACTGCTACTCTTACTGAAGGTGCCCATAAACAGAACAGCATAAGATGGTCAAAATCACCACTTTGGCCGACTATTTTATGTACAGTTGCAAGCAAAATAATTCAACCTCCCTCATAAATACGATTTTTTTTTTTGCAAAATTTACAAACTTTCTGATATTTGCAAAAAAATAAAAATACAATCAAACAAAAACAGCGTATAAATATCTCATCACAACAAATAAACAACTTTCTTCAGCTTCAGGCATTGAATTTTCTAAGAGATAAAGTTGGAAGAAGCTAAAGGTAACGCGTCGCGATTTTTATTTTTGCACTAATAATTATTGATTACTAGCGATGAGCGAATATACTCGTTAATTCGAGATTTTCCAAGCACGCTCGGGGGTCCTCCGAGTATTTTTTAGTGCTCGGAGATTTAGTTTTCATCGCTGCAGCTGAATGATTTACATCTGATAGCCAGCATAAGTACATGTGGGGGTTGCCTGGTTGCTAGGGAATCCCCACATGTACTTATGCTGGCTAATAGATGTAAATCATTCAGCTGCGGCAAGAAAAACGAAATCTCCGAGCACTAAAAATACTCGGAGGACACCCGAGCATGCTCGAGAAATCTCGAATAACGAGTATATTCGCTCATCACTATTGATTATACAATCAATTACGGTATTTTTAATCTACAGCCATTTTCATTTGTTGGTGTGTAAGTATCTGAGCGCAACACTTACACATCCCACGTATGGCAGCCCCCAGGGGCTTAGGAGACTATGGTTTATGTCCGACCACATTATTATTATTATTATTTATTGTTATAGCGCCATTTGTTCCATGGCGCTTTACATGTGAGGAGGGGTATACATAATGAAAACAAGTACAATAATCTTAAACAATACAAGTCATAACTGGTACAGGAGGAATGAGGACCCTGCCCGCGAAGGCTCACAATCTACAACATCTCCTGTATGGTGACTGCCTCAGCTGAAAACTGGGCAGGTCCTCTCTGCTGTCCCGTTCACAGCTGTGGGGGAGAGTCAGGTGTCATTTTATTGTAGTCTTGATGTGTGCTCTGAGCTACAATTTCTCCCTGTCACTGCTCATACAATGTTCAGCAGTGAGCGGTGACAGGAGGCCATGGGATGAGAACAGTACTGCAGTGGAGACTTCTTACAGCGGTAAGAACAGGTCGGTAGCCTGACATTAAACTGCTAATGTCAGGCTGCCAACCTGCACATTGCTGTGCTCTGACCTTTACTCCTCATTCAGTAGTCTGAAATGCAGGGACGTCTGAATGAGGCTTTACCCTGACCGAGCAGAGCCATGTATCTAATCCTATCACGTGTGACACTGTCTGCCGAGCAGTTTATCTGATCCCATCATGTGTGATGTAGTCTACTGAGCCAAGCATCTAATTCTATCATGTGATACAGTCTGTGTATCTAATCCTATCACGTGTTATACAGTCTGTGTATCTAATCCTATGACGTATGGTATAGTGACCTAACAGAATAGGTAATGACAGGAGTCCTCAGTGACGCTGTCCACATCTTGGTATCACTTTGCAGTCACTGACAAAATGTCTCTACACTGTGATCGCAAACTTCATCCTTTGGCAAACTCCCGGGAGAGGAGGGCCATCAGACACACGTGAGCAGATCCCACCCACTTTTACTGCAGTCGTATTACGAGCTAACACTACACTACATTTTACATGGAGAATTTCGGCAGCTGCTCCCCCTAGTTTTTACAACTTTAAAACATCCCATATGGATCATCAGTATATATATAGCATGTAAACTTAGCCTTAGTAAGCGAGCAGGCATATTTGAGGGTTGAGAAGAATAGACGTTTGTGAAAAGACTGCTTGTATTATGAAACGTTTAGTACCTCTCTGTTCTATTATATAGGGCAGAGAAGGTGCAAATCGATTTGCCAGATGCGGCCCGACACCCACGTCAGTAATCTTTGGCTGCTGGATGGGCGCCCCGAGAACCGCCTCCTACCTACTGGCATCCGCAGCTCTTCTTTAGATTAGTCAGCATGGCGCAAGGTCACACGTGAGTCATGCCGCAATGACGATATCGTACCAGGCCAGCTAATCAAAAGAAAAATGGCGGATGTAGCGAGGTAAGAGGCGATCCTCAGGGCTCGCATTCAATGGCTATAGATTACTAACACGTCCTGTGAATCAATCTGAGCAAATTTTAGTATAGGGGTCTACCTAATAGGACATTTACCATTATGGTAAATGCGATCACTGCTGACTTGATAAAGAACTCCTAAGAATGAAGAGCAAGTGCAACATCATTGCATAATCAGGCCTTGAATATAAAACATGGATGGCCGTATATCTGAAGGACCACAATGTAATTCACAGCGCGTGCTGTCAGGATTCTCGGGTGCCAACACCAAAATTTGGCGTGAGACTACAAGCATGCAATTTGCACACATGCGGTCACATGCTGACAAGACATGCAGATACATCCAGTCGGAATGTGGCCGAAAGTATGCAAATCAAATACTTGTGATCATATGACTGCCCGCTACCAGGTACGGCACCGGAGGACCCTAGACACGCACAGACACGACTAGTCGGAATGTGGCCGAAAGTATGCAAATCACATACTTGTGATCATATGACTGCCCACTCCCAGGGACGGCACCGGAGTACCCTAGACAAGCACGGACACGTCTAGTCGGAATGTGGCCGAAAGTATGCAAATCACATACTTGTGATCATATGACTGCCCGCTCCCAGGGACGGCACCGGAGTACCCTAGACACGCACGGACACGACTAGTCGGAATGTGGCCGAAAGTATGCAAATCACATACTTGTGATCATATGACTGCCCGCTCCCAGGGACGGCACCGGAGTACCCTAGACACGCACGGACACGACTAGTCGGAATGTGGCCGAAAATATGCAAATCACATACTTGTTATCATATGACTGCCCGCTCCCAGGGACGGCACCGGAGGACGCTAGACACATCTAGTCGGAATGTGGCCAAAAGTATGCAAATCACATACTTGTGATCATATGACTGCCCGCTCCCAGGGCCGGCACCGGAGGTTCCTGACAGCATACACTGTGTGCACGCTGTGAGGATTCACAAGCCTCAGTCACATAGAGTGACTGCAGACATGAAGCCTGGACAACCCCTTAAATGAGCAGCAGGATCTATCTTTCCCAGGTAAAAGTATCAGTTTGCCAGGGGGTCTTGAATCTATGCATTCTAAATTGTATCGTCTGGGTCCTTCATATTATTCTTTGATATATCATGCTTAATAAATAGCCGACAAAAGGTCTTGATGCTACAGCTTTGAGTCCTGGAGCTCAGGCAATATTCCTCATTTAGTATGCACACAGTAAGATGCGCGAACGCCAGCTCAGCGGAATGGAGATGATATTATTCGCTCCCCAGTGCATTTAGACTGCGTGGTAGAAAGCTTTCACATCTTCACTGAACTATGTCTTGTAAAAAGCTTCTGCTGATGTCTCCATCTGATGACTATTTTCAGGCTGCTTGGTATGAGACAGACATACACAAACCTGTAATACTTCTCCTCCCGAAATGTAAATCTTAAGGAGAATCTACCCGACAGTGCCCTATAATCACGTTTTCTGTATTTCTTTCAGCACAGTGTCCTTTTATTTGCATCCATAAAACACTGAATACAGAAGACAAAAAAATAATAGTTTTCAACATTTCTCATGAAATTCTGACTTGAGACATAACATAAATTACACTCAGTCTAAGTGATCACCTACAATTGTCATGCTAACACAAAAAGTAGCGCAGATCCGGGTTTTTCTTCTCTTTAAAAATTTTTTTTGTTTTGAGTGTTCCCGAAGACGCATTGGTTTCCCCAAGGACAAAATAATGAAATAACGTGTAATGAAAGATACCAAGTATGTGACATTTCGTTCTGTCTCGGATCGCTGACCAGAGAGGGTATCGGCTTCCCGGGGCTATTTGAAATTCTGATCAGCGCTGAGATGGGGATCCAGTCTATCTGGGAAAGTAGTTCAATGTATCATTCACATCTCCGAGATTAATCGCTTCCCTTCAGAAAAGTACGTGCAAGTGCAGCCAAAAAAACTCCCTCTGCATTTTAATAGGCAGGGACTGCAAAGTGAGAGTGTTTATGGATCAGTGCTTTCCTCCACGCCGGCTATAAATAATATAAAAATATAACAGGGGCAAAACGCAACACATTTTACCTACCCGGCCTTCGTTGAGAGGTTAATTAATGGCGTAAAGTAGCTGTAGCTAAAACATAAGAAAGACAGACTGAAAAATGAAACGTGAAATTCTACGCAGGAAAAAGAAGAAAAAAAGGAGTAAAACATAAAAATGTAAACGTACAAAACAATGGATGGCTCAGATTGTGCAGAAATGATCTTTTAAGAGTAGCGGTAATTAAAATTTTTATTTCATAAACCAATAGTACACATGAAAATAAAATAAAAAATACTGTATTTTCTGGCGTATAAGACTACTTTTTAACCCCTGAAAATTCTCTCAAAACTCGGGTGTCGTCTTATACGCCAGGTGTCGTCTTATAGGGCAGATGCGGAGTAATCTGCGGTCGCCGCATATTGTGGGGGGAGCGACCCCAATGACGAGGTGAGGGGGCACCTCACCGGGAAGGTGTAAGTGAAGCAGAGGCAGAGAAGGAGATAATAGGATACAAGGGCGAGCCAGATGAGTGAAAGAGGAGTGTTTTTCTAGGCACAGCACCGCTCTCTCTCTTTTTTGCATACCCCTGGCATCCCAGACGCTGACAGTTTGCTTCACTTACACCTTCCTGGTGAGGCGCTCCCTCACCTCGTCATCGGGACCACTCCCCCCCACTATATACGTCGACCGCAGATTGCTTCGCACCCACCCTATAAGACGACACCCGACTTTTGAGAAGATTTTATATTTTAACTGGAAAAGCTGGGGGTCGTCTTATACGCCCAGTCGTCTTATACGCCGGAAAATACGATATTTAGTTTATCAGAGATATCTGCTTCTTTGCCTTCCCGTACTGATGATTCATTCTCAAAATCCTTAATTGATGGATACAATGTGTATTCAGTGCAGATTGTTACATTACAGAGATAGGTGATGAAATTTGGTGCTCATAAAGTTCTGTGTGGAAGGGAGGAGGAGCTTTGCATCTAGCTCCTCCCTCCCCTCCAGTTAGAACTTTATGAGCACCAACTGCCATCTCTTATCTCAGTAATGTAACACTCTGTCTTCACTGAATACACATTTTATCCACGCATTGAGAATTTTGAGAATCATCAGTCCAGGAGGAGAAAGAGGTGGAACGCGCTGATAAATTGTACACGTGAAAATGTCTTACGAAATTAAGAAATTAAAATGTTGGTCACGCTAAGATAGGACTGCCTCACTAGTCTCAAATACAGGTAAAAAAAAAAAGTAAGAGAACAGTTAAAATGTTCCCAAAGTTTGCAAAGTGGGGTCTAATGTGATTTTGAAGGTCAAAAACATCAGATTTGTGTGTCATATTCACTATGTACACAATGTTATAAGAACTGCCCTAATATATCACAATCTTGATAACCCTCAACCATAAAGGGAATGAATCATCATCAAATTACCTGTTAAATCAGTTTCACATTTTATTTTTTTATATTTTATATATACGGTAATTAATTTTTGGCACATTTTATATTTAAATAAAAATAAAATATTTAGCAATTTCTGCACTTGGCCACCGAGGCTCTTTTCGACTCATACTTCTTGATCTGTGCGGAAAACGTCTCGGAAGTCTCATTACCATCACAGGCAAAATTACAATGACAGGTATACACAGCCAATAACACAGGATTCACCATCCAGATTAGGTGACGTTACAGCTCTTTTCCTTCATCCTTCATAATGACCTTTGCACTCGCCCATTAGATGAGCCAACACTTTTAAAAAATACTGTCTGAATCAAACTATTGCTTTTTAAGATGTTTTCTTTTTTTCCAGAAATCTCCTGACTGTAGTTTATGAATTAAAAAAAAAAAAAGTGCCTTATTCACCCTCTAAAGAACAGACATCAGGTCGACAGCACGAGACAATCAGAGCTGCAGACAATAACAGGAACTGGATCGGCAGTGAAGACTCATAAGTGGACCTGGGGAGGAAGAGTAAGGACATGTGTCCACGTTCAGGAAACGCTGCGTGTTTGACGCTGCATAGAGACGCAGCGTCAAACACACAGCGTCCAGATGTTACAGCATAGTGGAGGGGATTTAATGAAATCCCGTCTCCACTATGCGTGGTAACACGCACCCGGCGGCCCTGCGACTCCGGACATGCAGCACGTCTTTTAAGATCTCATCATGTCCGTATACCTTGCGGCGACGCTGCGGCGCCACAAGGTATAACACAGGGCCCTATGTGTGGGGTGCGATGATCCCGGATGTGTGCTATGAACACACCCAGCATCATCGCGTCACAGAAGGGGGCGGGGCTTAGCGCAAAGCGAGTTTGCCGCTTCGACAAAACCGCCAGCCATCCTGAAGGTGGACACGTACCCTAAAGCTCAGATTTATTTTTTTTTTTTTAAACATTCCGTAAGACAGGGGTTTTCCAAAAACCGGAAAACCCCCATGATGTACAACCCCTGGCAAAAATGATGGAATCACCGGCCTTGGAGGATGTTCATTCAGTTGTGTAATTTTGTAGAAATAAAGCAGATCACAGACATGGCACAAAACTACAGTCATTTCAAATGGCAACTTTCTGGCTTTAAGAAATACTAAAAGAAACCAAGAACAAAAAATGTGGTAGTCAGTAATGGTTACTTTTTTTAACCAAGCATAGGGGAAATATTATGGAATCATGAAAAACAAACAAACAAAAACAGTCCAACACATCACTAGTATTTTGTTGCACCACCCCCCTATTTTGGGGAGTAGCAGTGTGAAAACAGGGAGAGGAGGGAGAAACAGCTGCTGACCAATATTCATTATTTTCATGGTGGGCAGCACGGTGGCGCAGTGGTTAGCACTGCAGCCTTGCAGCGCTGGAGTCCTGGGTTCTAAGGCTAGGTTCACATTGCGTTAGTGGGTGTCCGCTAACGGACTCCGTTACATGGCGCAATTGTCGCAATTAATGCTAGCTACAGTGCCTACAAGTAGTATTCAACCCCCTGCAGATTTAGCAGGTTTACACATTTGGAATTAACTTGGCATTGTGACATTTGGACTGTAGATCAGCCTGGAAGTGTGAAATGCACTGCAGCAAAAAAGAATGTTATTTCTTTGTTTATTTTTTTTTTAAATTGTGAAAAGTCTTTTCAGAGGGTCATTTATTATTCAACCCCTCAAACCACCAGAATTCTGTTTGGTTCCCCTAAAGTATTAAGAAGTAGTTCAGGCACAAAGAACAATGAGCTTCACATGTTTGGATTAATTATCTCTTTTTCCAGCCTTTTCTGACTATTTTAGACCCTCCCCAAACTTGTGAACAGCACTCATACATGGTCAACATGGGAAAGACAAAGGAGCATTCCAAGGCCATCAGAGACAAGATCGTGGAGGGTCACAAGGCTGGCAAGGGGTACAAAACCCTTTCCAAGGAGTTGGGCCTACCTGTCTCCACTGTTGGGAGCATCATCCGGAAGTGAAAGGCTTATGGAACTACTGTTAGCCTTCCACGGCCTGGACAGCCTTTGAAAGTTTCCTCCCGTGCCGAGGCCAGGCTTGTCCGAAGAGTCAAGGACAACAAGGAAGGAGCTCCGGGAAGATCTCATGGCAGTGGGGACATTGGTTTCAGTCAATACCATAAGTAACGTACTCCACCGCAATGGTCTCCGTTCCAGACGAGCCCGTAAGGTACCTTTACTTTCAAAGCGTCATGTCAAGGCTCATCTACAGTTTGCTCATGATCACTTGGAGGACTCGGAGACTGACTGGTTCAAGGTTCTCTGGTCTGATGAGAACAAGATCGAGATCTTTGGTGCCAACCACACACGTGACGTTTGGAGACTGGATGGCACTGCATACGACCCCAAGAATACCATCCCTACAGTCAAGCATGGTGGTGGCAGCATCATGCTGTGGGGCTGTTTCTCAGCCAAGGGGCCTGGCCATCTGGTCCGCATCCATGGGAAGATGGATAGCACGGCCTACCTGGAGATTTTGGCCAAGAACCTCCGCTCCTCCATCAAGGATCTTAAGATGGGTCGTCATTTCATCTTCCAACAAGACAACGACCCAAAGCACACAGCCAAGTACCAAGGCCTTATTCAAGAGGCAAAAAATCAAGGTGTTGCAGTGACCTAGTCAGTCTCCTGACCTTAACCCAATTGAAAACTTGTGGAAGGAGCTCAAGATTAAAGTCCACATGAGACACCCAAAGAACCTAGATAACTTGGAGAAGATCTGCATGGAGGAGTGGGCCAAGATAACTCCAGAGACCTGTGCCGGCCTGATCAGGTCTTATAAAAGACGATTATTAGCTGTAATTGCAAACAAAAGTTATTCCACAAAATATTAAACCTAGGGGTTGAATAATAATTGACCCACACTTTTATGTTTAAAATTTATAAAAATTTAACTGAGCAACAAAACTTTTTGGTTTGTAAGATTTATGCATCTGTTAATAAATCCTGCTCTTGTTTGAAGTTTGAAGGCTCTAACTTATTTGCATCTTATTAAACCTGCTAAATCTGCAGGGGGTTGAATACTACTTGTAGGCACTGTATGTAATGGATCCGTTAGCGCACCCATTGACTGCAATGTACTAACGGATCGCTAACACATCACAAACATATGCCATTTTTGGCATGCGTCTGCGATGTGCCGTTATTTTCGGACGGACCTCGAACACTGCTTGCCCGATCTGCGCTAGCGGGATTGCCATAAGCAATCCCTTTTTGTACATTGCGTTAGCGCAATCCGTTAGCGCATCCGCTAAACGGATTGCACTAACGCAATGTGAACCTAGCCTAATCCCACCCAGGACAACATCTGCAAAGAGTTTGTATGTTCTCCCCGTGTTTGCGTGGGTTTCCTCCGGGTTCTCTGGTTTCCTCCCACATTCCAAAGACATACTGATAGGGAATTTAGATTGTGAGCCCCATTGGGGACAACGATGATAATGTGTGCAAACTGTAAAGCGCTGCGGAATATGTTAGCGCTATATAAAAATAAAGATTATAATAAAGATTATGGTGGTCAAAGTAGGCATTAATCTCGGAATCCTTAGTATGCCCACATCTGCCCGTTTTTTGTAATTCAGATTTTGACAATTTTTGGAATAAAACGTTGTGCTTTTATCATGGGGTCTTTGTTTAAGAACATATTGACTGCAAATATAGTAATAAAAAAGGCTCAAAATACATTTGTTGTCCAGACAAGGATATACAGAAATAAGCCATTGTTGTATCATAAAGGAACCCAGCTTTTCTTCCATTATTTGTTTAATCCTTTCTGGGGGACGTTTTTTTTTTTTTTGGCAATCAGCGACAACCCAACTCTATTGCGGTAATTGTAATAAGGGTTTTTAAGGAGATTAGTTTCTCAGAGTTTCTCATAAAAGCATCCATTAATGCAAAATAAGGCTAGCAATTTAGCCATGATTATATGTGACAGACTGAGGGGAGCAGCAGATTTTATTTTTTAATTTTCTTGCGGAGGTATGATATATATTTTTTTCTTTTAGTAACGGAACATTGTAGAAAAAAAGCCACAAGAATTACCCCGCATTGTAAGACTTTCAGTGGCTAATAACAAGCACAGGCAGAATTCCTGCGGAGAGCTCACTTTTTTTCCCCAATTAATGGATATTTTATCATTAAGTAATCCATTTTTGTAGTACAGAAAACTCACCCCGGGGGAATACATAAAGCCTTTTATGCTGAGCGCTAATGTAAAAACAGTCCTTGCTTAATTAGGTGAGGTTTATAGGAATCTACATGATACATTTTACTTGTATTAGATCCTTCTTCGTGGATTCTGTTCACACTAGAGCCTTGGATAACTTTTATAATGGTTCCATGAAAACAGACCAAGATAGAGCAAGTTGACGGGAAGGCAGAAAAAAGATTCAATGGACCATTGGCCACATCATTAGTTTTTGACCATTGGAACTGAGCCCTTCGAACCACTTCCCACTTGCTGGCATCCACTCCAGCACCACTTTTGGTCAGGAGACCCGACGCAACATAACGCTGGACCAGGGTCGTGCAAATATTTTTTTTAATCTTCTCTTGTTACGAGTCTCAGATCAAGAGAAATCTCCAAAGATGTGACTGAGATTCCTCATATTCCTGGTCTTGTGCCCAAGAAGTCAATACACACTAATATTAGGCCAAACACAGAAGGTCATGGGGCTCCAAAATGCCCCAGAAGAATGGACCAGAGCCTGCGCATAGTCTGCCGGAGATAGCTGAGCGCTGAATCTCTGTACTACTATTTTGATGGGGGGAAATTCAATTGTTAGAGAGATCCCAAGTCACCCAACTTGTAGATGAGGACAACTTGCTAAGTTTATAACCCCAACCATCACCTATGCCTTTCATTAAGGGGATTCTATTTACCGAGAGTGATGTAAGCCATCATCCCCGCTGCCAGAACATGTATGCAACACCAGTTTCAAGTCGGATCTGCCTGATCGTCTCATAAAGGTAGCCCCTTCTTAAAAGCTTTCCCAGTGCTCAACAGATCCAGATTCCGAAACCTTCAGTTATTTCCAGAGAGCTACAAAGTTCCTTCATGGCTGCATCATCTCTAATAATGAGAAGGGTGAATCCCTTCAATGACCGCCACATATCCTAATAGGTGTGATTTAAAAGAGGTTGTCTTCATGTGACAAAGTATTAGAGTAAGGGAATAATGAGAGCTTCACAAAATAATGGTCAGCTGAAACATCTGGCCAAGAAAGTCCAATTTCTTCATTGGCGTGTGTAGTTGGTGATGCAATGACAAGCAGTGAATCGTGAAAGTATACATTTTATGCATGACATGTATGGAGCAACCATGTGCTCTGGACACATGATGGTGAAGAGCTCACAAACTATAGAAGCAAACTGCTGACGAGCTTATGAATTAAACTGCTTGTTTTAGATTTGAGCTCCGGGTGACACGCGTGATATTAAAAGAATAGGACAAGAGAGATCCGTCAGAGCTATATATTCTCAGTCCGCTTGGCTATCCTCGTAGATATCAAAGTGTTGATAGATCCCGCAGAAAAAAATTAAACACCTATACGTGTGTACTCCAGTTGGGAACATGGGGTCTAAAATGTATGCTTTTCAGGTCTCCTGGTAAGTAACTTCTCTGACAACTAATATTCATCCATGTTCACCCATTATCATTGTTATATATTTTTTTTTTTTAAGCTATTGGCCTTAAAGCTAAATAGGTAGGTAGCTGCTAACCGAGGTAACTACCCACCTGTTCCACCAAGCATGGGCTTCTGCCTGCAACTCAGCTGCTTCACGTCAACAGAGGAGCTCTTCTTCTGGGCTGCTCTGTCGACAGGGCATACTGACGCTTGAACGCTGGCTCCTCGCAGTTAGGCAGACGTCTGCCAATCAGCATGACGTAGCCAGGCACTCCCCGTCAACAGAGTAGAGCGGAAGACAAACCGCTATATCTGCCAACGTTGACGCCAGATGAAGCTGCTGATTTGCCTGCAGGAGTGGTCTATGACCGCTCTGTGCTGGCAGAGATCCGTACCGAGTCCAACGGGCAAGTAGTGAGATGTTATGTGAAGAGCGGTGTTGTGGGCAGATGTTTTCTCAATGCTGCTCCTTCTCCCCTCTCACAGCAGAACTGTCGCACCTTGTAGTAGAGAAACTGCAGCCTCATTTCCCTTCTCCCCACTCTATCCATTACATAAATTATTGCTATTAGGGTACTAAAGGTGAGTTTTTTTAGTTAAGAGATGAAAATTTACAGAGAGCGCGAGGTAAAACATTAGAGACACATTATCCCTATTTGAGTCAAAAGCACTCAGCACCTATCACCACCAATAATGACAAGGGTATTCAGGTGTATGTACACAGATGTTGTTTTCTTTGACTTGGCAGCATTCCATCTTTAAGTCTACAAAAGTTCTCCTTTAAATGGAGCTGAAGTGTGAAAAATGCAACAATAAAACCCCTGGTGAACTTTAGCTCCACTCTTTATGTTCCATTAAGGCGCTGATCGAGCTACGAAAATCAGACTGAAAGAAGAAAACCAAAAAAACAATGAACCGCAAAGAGGGGTAGCAAAGAGTGATGGAGACGAAGCAGAAAGGCGGAAAGGATGGAAGAGAATACAAAGGAGAGACGGAATGAGACATGACACAATAGACTCCTGATCAAAGTCAAGACGTGGACATCAAACTTTACGTGACAGGTACCTTTGCCCTGAAAATCTAGAGAAGAATTTCTCTATTTGGATGGAGGATTATATCTCAAAACAAACGATTATGCTCAAAGTTCAGGTTTGCAGCTTTTTAAAGACTTCTTTAATGAAGAGCGAGCAATGGAAGAGAAGAAGAGAACAGAAGGTTAATGAGACTTAGCCGTGGCTACGAGGTTAAATGATAGAATGACAGAGGTGGAAGGAGAAGTCAAGTTCCAGGTTAAATATGGAAAAAAAAGAGATAAACGCCAATAATTCCGGCTGTCTTAATATCAACCACACTAATCTGCGCCAAACAATTAGCTCCTGGCTGTTTTTCATTATAGGGATTTTTCTCATACATCATTAGTGTTAGTCACTCAATATATTCATAGACTTTTTCCGACTGGATATAATAAAGTGTTCCAGATGCTTCTAAAGATAGTGGAAAACACAAAAGACTTCAATTTGTACATATCAACCCCCTCATTGCTTTGTGTGTGGCTGTAAGACAACTTTCTGCAGCAGGAGCCTCCCCCCTCTGCCCTGATTGCAGTAAGGCTACTTTCACACTAGCGTCGTACTCGGCCCGTCGCAGTGCGTCGGGCCGACGTATCACCGCATACTCTGGAAGCGCCACACAACGGGGGCAGCGGATGCATTTTTCCAACGCATCCGCTGCCCCATTGTGAGTTGCGGGGAGGTGGTGGCGGAGTTCCAAGCAACGTTTTTTTGTTCGGACAGTCCGCCACAACACGACGCAACCGTCGCACGACGGTTGCGACGTGTGGCAATGCGCCGCTAATGTTAGTCTATGGAGGAAAAAACGCATCCTACAGACATCTTTGAAGGATGCGTTTTTTTTCCCCCAAAACGATGCATTGCGACGTATCCCAAATGACGCTAGTGTGAAAGTAGCCTAAGACAAAAGATCACCAAGCCATGGCCCCCAAGGCTGAGGGCCATACGTGCAAGAGGGATCTGACCAGCAACAAGCTCAGCCCTGTGTTCTATACAGGGTTTTTACAAGACTGACTGTTTCAGGATGATGCAGAAAATGCTGCAGACTAAGGGTATGTGCACACGTCAGGATTTCTTGCAGAAATTTTCCTGACAAAAAACGGACATTTCTGCCAGAAATCCGCCTGCGTTTTTTCATGCGTTTTTGATGCTTTTTGACGCGTTTTTGGTGCGTTTTTTCCCAAATGCATAGAATAGCGGGAGAAACGCAGAAAATCCGTAAAATTAATGAACATGCTGCTTTTTTTTACCGCGATGCTTTTTTTTCGCGGAAAAAAACCGCATCATGTGCACAAAAATTGCAGAATGCATTCTAAATGATAGGATGCATATGTCTGCTGTTTCTAATGCGGTTTTATCGCGTTTTTATCATGAGGCGACTATACAGGTTCAGTGTGCCATAAAAATTAGCAATTTTAAATGTACATCTCAGTTTTGGAGTTAGAAAAGGAGGTTCATAAATGTATGATATGCCACAGTACCTTCATAACAGAGCCAACCAGTTTCTCCAATTTATACAACTAGCCTGCATTAGCACCCCGGTAACAGTGACACCATAAAAAGACCCATTTTCCAAGTGTCACTATAACTATCTCATTTCCAAATGCCCCATAACAGTATCACTGTAATAGTATCACATCATCAAATGCCCCATAACAGTATCACTGTAATAGTATCACATCATCAAATGCCCCATAACAGTATCACTGTAATAGTATCACATCATCAAATGCCCCATAACAGTATCACTGTAATAGTATCACATCATCAAATGCCCCATAACAGTATCACTGTAACAGTATCACATCATCAAATGCCCCATAACAGTATCACTGTAATAGTATCACATCATCAAATGCCCCATAACAGTGTCACTATAACAGTATCATATCTTCAAATGCCTACCCCATATTACAGTATGACATCTTCCATGTGTCACCATAAGAGTGTCACTATAACAGTATCACATAATCCAAAAGCCATTATAAGGTCATGTTCACACCATCCTTTTTTTCATGCGGAATCGCCGCGATTTTCCCGCTGCGGGTCCGCAGCTGTTTTCCATGCAGGGTACATTACAATGTACCCTATGGAAAAAAGGAACTGCTGTGCCCACATTGCGGAAAATCGCGAAAAAAGCCGCACTGAATAGCCGCAGTAAAAAATAAGTACCCTGTCACTTCTTTTTGCGGAACTGCAGCGGTTCTGCACCCATAGACCTCCATTGTGAGGTCAAACCCGCAGTAAAACCCGCAGATGAAAAAAATATCTGCGGGTTTTCTGCGGTTTGTGGTGCAGAACCGCTGCAGTGTGGCTGCCCCCTCGTGCCCCAATCCCACCCCCCGTGCCCTCATCTCCCCCCCTTATACTTACCCGGCCTCCCGGTGTCCGTCCGGCCGTCTTCTCCCTGGGCGCCATCATCTTGCAAAATGGCGGGCGCATGCGCAGTGCGCCCGCCGAATCTGCCGGCCGGCAGATTCGTTACAAAGTGCATTTTGATCACTGAGATATAACCTATCTCAGTGATCAAAATAAAAAAAAAAATAGTAAATGACCCCCCCCCCCCCCCCCCCCCCCTTCGTCACCCCCATAGGTAGGGACAATAAAAAAATTAAGAATTTTTTTTTTTTCACTAAGGTTAGAATAGGGTTAGGGTTAGGGGTAGGGTTAGGGGTAGGGTTAGGGTATTTTCAGCCATTTCAACCCTAAAAAACTTCCTAGAAAACACACAGATTCTGCATAGAAAACTGCCTAAAAAAACGCATCAAAAAACGCATCAAAAAACGCACCAAAAAACGCACCAAAAAAAGGACCTGCGTTTTCTGCCAAGAGCTGCGGTTTTTAGTCCTGAAAAAAAAGGAGGGAAATCAGGAACGTGTGAACATAGCCTAACAGTATCACATATTCCCAGATCCACCATCACAGTGTCACTTTAAGGCTATGTTGACATGTCCAGTGGTGATCAGTTAGAACGGATCCAGCAGCAATCAGTTGGCAAAAAAAGTTGTGCAGTTGTGTCCGGTTTTTGCTTACTAGATCCAGAAACAGATCAGTTTTTTGATTTTGCATCTAGTAAGCAAAAAACAGATCCATTAGAAATTGAAGAAAAAACAAATAGCTCATTAACGGATCTGTTTTACATAGACGTCAAAGTTAAAAAATGGATCCAGCAGAGATCAGTTATAAAAAGACTAAAAAGTTTTGTCTGCGCTCGTTTTGACAACGGATAGTTTCTGGATCTGTTCTAACTGATCACTACTGGACATGTGAACATAGCCTAAGAATATCACATTTTTCAAGTTTGGTCAGTATTTAACATCGGTCCTGGTTTTGGCTTACAAATACTGATGTAAAATACTGACCAAATACTGACAGTTAGGCTGCCGTCACACTAGCAGTATTTAGTCAGTATTTTACATCAGTATTTGTAGCCAAAACCAGGAGTGGAACAAATAGAGGAAAAGTATAATAGAAACATATGCATCACTTCAGCATTTATCACCACTCCTGGTTTTGGCTTACAAATACTGATGTAAAATACTGACCAAATACTGATAGTGTGACGGCAGCCTAAGAATGTGGCCTAACAGTGTCACTTTAACAGTATCACATCTTCCATGTTCCACCATAAGTGTGTCAGTGGAAGATAGAAGCTAGGACAACACCACAAGGAGCGCTCTACAGTCATGGCCAAAAGTTTTGAGAATGAGACAAATATTAATTTTCCCAAAGTCTACTGCTTCATTTTTTCTAATGGCAATTTGCATAAACTCCTGAATGTCAGAGTGATCAGCTTAACAGCAATTACTGTACTTGCAAAGTCAATATTTGCCCAGAAAATTAACTTTAACCCCCAAAACACATTTCAACATCATTGCAGTTCTGCCTTAAAAGGAGCAGCTAACAACGTTTTAGTGATTGATCCATTAACACAGGTGTGGGTGTTGATGAGGACAGGGCTGGCGATCAATCAGTCATGATTAAGTAAGAATGACATCACTGGACACTTTAAGGCTGTGTTCACACGTTGCGGTTTTTTCGCGTTTTTTTCCGATAAAAACGCTATAAAACCGCAAAAAAAAACGCATACAATAAGCATCCCATCATTTAGAATGAATTCCGCATGTTTTGTGCACATGAGTTTTTTTCCGCATAAAAAACGCATACCGCACAAAATCCGGACATGCTCTATCTTTTTGCGTTTTTTTTGTGGATTTCCCACTCCAAAATGCATTGGGAAGTGTCCGGAAAAAAACACGTCAAAACCGCGGCAAAAACGTGTCAAAACCGCGGCAAAATCGCGGCAAAAACGCATGCGGTTTTCTTGCGGATTTCATGCAGAAAATGTCCGGAATTCTCAGGAATTTTCTGCATGAATTCCTGAACGTGTGCACATAGCCTAAAAGGAGGCTGGTGCTTGGTATCATTGTTTCTCTTCAGTTAACCATGGTTATCTCTAAAGAAACACGTGCAGCCATCATTGCACTGCACAAAAATGGACTAACAGGGAAGAGTATCGCAGCTACAAAGATTGCACCTCAGTCAACAATCTATCGCATCATCAAGAACTTCAAGGAGAGAGCTTCCATTGTTGTCAAAAAGGCTCCATGGCGCCCAAGAAAGACCAGCAAGCGCCAGGACCGTATCTTAAAACTGTTTCAGCTGCGGGATCGGACTACCAGCAGTGCCGAGCTTGCTCAGGAATGGCAGCAGGCTGGTGTGAGTGCTTCTGCATGCACTGTGAGACGGAGACACTTTGAGCAAGGCCTGGTTTCAAGGAGGGCAGAAAAGAAGCCACTTCTCTCCAGAAAAAACATCAGGGACCGACTGATATTCTGTAAAAGGTACAGGGAGTGGACTGCTGAGGACTGGGGCAAAGTCATTTTCTCTGATGAATACCCTTTTCGATTGTTTGGGACATCTGGAAAACAGCTTATTCGGAGAAGAGGTGAGCGCTACCACCAGTCTTGTCTCCTGCCAACTGTAAAGCATCCTGAAACCATTCATGTGTGGGGTTTGCTTCTCAGCCAAGGGAATCGGCTCACTCACAGTCTTGCCTAAAAACACAGCCATGAATAAAGAATGGTACCAGAATGTCCTCCAAGAGCAACTTCTCCCAACCGTCCAAGAGCAGTTTGGCGCCCAACAATGCCTTTTCCAGCATGATGGAGCACCTTGCCATAAAGAAAAGGTGATAACTAAATGGCTCATGGAACAAAACAGAGATTTTGGGTCCATGGCCTGGAAACTCCCCAGATCTTAACCCCTTACCGGCATCGGACGTACTATACCGTCCGATGCCGGCTCCCCTGCTTTGATGCAGGGCTCCGCGGTGAGCCCGCATCAAAGCCGGGACATGTCAGCTGTTTTGAACAGCTGACATGTGCCCGTAATAGGCGCGGGCAGAATCGCGATCTGCCCGCACCTATTAACTAGTTAAATGCCGCTGTCAAACGCAGACAGCGGCATTTAACTACCGCTTCCGGCCGGAAATGACGTCATCGCCGACCCCGTCACATGATCGGGGGTCGGCGATGCTTGTGAATGGTAACCATAGAGGTCCTAGAGACCTCTATGGTTACTGATGACCGGTGGCTGTGAGCGCCACCCTGTGGTCGGCGCTCACAGCACACCTCCATTTCTGCTACATAGCTGCGATCAGCAGATCGCTGCTATGTAGCAGAGCCGATCGCGTTGTGCCTGCTTCTAGCCTCCCATGGAGGCTATTGAAGCATGGCAAAAGTTAAAAAAAAAAGTTTAAAAAAATGTGAAAAAAATGAAAAAAACATAAAAGTTTAAATCACCCCCCTTTCGCCCCAATCAAAATAAATCAATAAAAAAAATATCAAATCTACGCATATTTGGTATCGCCGCGCTCAGAATCGCCCGATCTATCAATTAAAAAAAAGTATTAACCTGATCGCTAAACAGCGTAGTGGGAAAAAAATTCGAAACGCCAGAATTACGTTTTTTTGGTCGCCGCGACATTGCATTAAAATGCAATAACGGGCGATCAAAAGAACGTATCTGCACCGAAATGCTATCATTAAAAACGTCATCTCGGCACGCAAAAAATAAGCCCTCAACCGACCCCAGATCACGAAAAATGGAGACGCTACGAGTATCGGAAAATGGCGCAATTTTTTTTTTTTATTTTTTTTTTCAGCAAAGTTTGGAATTTTTTTCACCACTTAGATAAAAAATAACCTAGTCATGTTAGGTGTCTATGAACTCGTACTGACCTGGAGAATCATAATGGCAGGTCAGTTTTAGCATTTAGTGAACCTAGCAAAAAAGCCAAACAAAAAAGTGTGGGATTGCACTTTTTTTGCAATTTCACCGCACTTAGAATTTTTTTCCCGTTTTCTAGTACACGACATGCTAAAACTAATGATGTCGTTCAAAAGTACAACTCGTCCTGCAAAAAATAAGCCCTCACATGGCCAAATTGACAGAAAAATAAAAAAGTTATGGCTCTGGGAAGGAGGGGAGCGAAAAACGAACACGGAAAAACGAAAAATCCCCTGGTCATGAAGGGGTTAATCCCATTGAGAACTTGTGGTCAATCATCAAGAGACGGGTGGACAAACAAAAACAAACAAATTCTGGCAAAATGCAAGCATTGATTATGCAAGAATGGACTGCTATCAGTCAGGATTTGGTCCAGAAGTTGATTGAGAGCATGCCAGGGAGAATTGCAGAGGTCTTGAAGAAGAAGGGTCAACACTGCAAATATTGACTTGCTGCATTAACTCATTCTAACTGTCAATATAACCTATTGGTACTCATAATATGATTGCAATTATATTTCTGTATGTGATATAAACATCAGACAAACACTAATAAAAACCAGAGGGCAGCAGATCATGTGAAAATATAATTGTGGTGTCATTGTCAAAACTTTTGGCCATGACTGTATAGTTATGGTTTATGGTCCCATGGGTTGAAAAACTACTTTACAAGCAATAGTGGAACCTTAGAAGGTACTACCTAAGGCAGTGTTCCCCAACTCCGGTCCTCAAGAGCCACCAACAGGTCATGTTTTCAGGATTTCCTTAGTATTGCACAGGTAATAATTCCATCACCTGTCCAATACTAAGGAAATCCTGAAAAAACGACCTGTTGGTGGCTCTTGAGAACCGGAGTTGGGGAACACTGACCTAAGGTAAAGCTAACACAATGGGCGATTACTGGCATTCTGGAAGACAAGACAAATTTACGTCAATTTCTAACAGGCATGATGCCAATCATTGTGAAGACCAGTGTGATGCTCCAGTCTGAAATCACTTTAAAGACAAAAAAAAACACGAAGAAACCATCAAAAAAATAGCAATTCCTTAATTATAGTATTTTAGGAAATGTTTACTTCCCTTGCTAAAGCTTTTCCAATAATATCTTACAAGGCCCTTAGGAATATTAAATTCCGTGATTTTACGGTTCTTTTGGATAAATGGAATATTTATGATAAAATTATATCACGATCTTTATAGCTGAGAATTTTGCACTCATTTCATTTAGTGACATTTCCTACAGTCAGGTTAAAGAGGAAAAAAAAAATCAGGAGCGAGCATACAGTAGTGATTATTTTAAGGGGTTGAATATTTTGTGAAGACACTTTATATTAAATTGGGCTACACTGGAATTGAAATCTCTGGTTTGACTGGAGTTGGGCTGTAAACGAGAGCTTCTCCTCCTCCGCCCGTTCTAGGCTATGATATGGATTACATGAAAATAACACATGGTTGTAGAAGTAGAACCGCCTCGCACTGGGTAAAGCAATAGTGCAGCAAATAATCAGGACGGTTATTGGTGTTCAAAATCAGAAAATCAGAAAAAACTTGGCACTCAAGAAGAATTTTGGTGTAAAGGAGATCCTTTATGTGCATCCACAAAGATGTAAGTTTGAACATTTTTGGTCCACATCCGGACCTTCATCAGAACAATTTTACTGGTATAGTAGGTAAAGCGTGTATGGGGTCAGTGTTGGTTCCAACTGGATTATTCCACTGGCCTGGATGCGTCTCTCTGAGCGACTTCCGCCGTATTCCACGTGCGCTGACATCCACAGGATCTCCCACTGCATCCAGGCCAGTTGAATAATCCAGCTGGAACCAACACTGACCCCATACACGCTTTAC
Organism: Ranitomeya imitator; assembly: GCF_032444005.1. Lineage (NCBI taxonomy): Eukaryota > Metazoa > Chordata > Amphibia > Anura > Dendrobatidae > Ranitomeya > Ranitomeya imitator. The sequence continues at coordinate 50,837,231 of NC_091284.1, read as the reverse complement.
CTACTACACCAGTAAAATTGTTCTGATGAAGGTCCGGATGTGGACCGAAAACGTTCAAACTTATATCTTTGTGGATGCACATTAAAGGATCTTCTTCTTTACACCAAAATTCTTCTTGAGTGCAAAGTTTTTTCTGATTTTGGATTCCTGGGCTGGATACCCTACTTGAGCACCTACGGTATACTGATTATTAGTATGAGTGCCATGTTGCTTCTTTTTCATCGGTTATTGATGTTCAACTTAACCAGACAAAGTCAACAAGCGCCATTACTTATTTTGTTGAAAACATAATTTGTGGTTGGGAATCTTGAACAGTTGGAAATGTATCACTAATATAGACAGTTCTGCATGTAATGGCCCGTTATAGGAAAGGAAAAGGAGCCAAAGGTACCTGCGCTCAGTCACCAAAAGGATCCTGCATCGGCAATTAGACATTTCATTGAATACGTAGAAATACACAACAAATTAAAAGTGTCTTCTCATGTCAGACATTTATGGCTCATCTGCAGACAGACATGCGATAAACGTCTGAAAAAATGTAGTTTCAGATGTGGAATGTCAAGAACTGGGGGTCTCTTGATCATGAATGAAGAGTGCTCTCTATAATCATTTCTATGGTAGTTCTGAAAACAGCAGAAATGAGTGGCATGAAGATGCAGTAAGTGTTAGCGATGGATAGATCTTTGCTTTTGGTTTTCTGCAAACACTTGGGGACATCTAATTTCACCACTATTACAGCAGATGATCAGTAGATCCAGCTAATTTTGTAGGAGAAAGTTGCTCATTTCTCCAACAGTGACCACTGCAGGAAAAATGTAGTATTACAGCCAGCTACTCAAAAGTATGTCGGTTTCCACACTGTGTAAATGGGCCACGTCTGCCTAAGTAAATTTACTCTGATCCTAGTTTACAGCCTGCAATATACTCTAAAGAAGCATTCACAATGCCACAGGCTTCACAGCTGAAATCTCCCAGCATTCCTAGCTTGCTAGATGTCGGAGCACAGCTTCCTTTAGTCATAGGATTTATGATAGGTGGATTGACATACACCATGCGCTGTATAATAAACATGTTTGGTTTTTTTCTGAGTAGGAGCTTTGGTAAGCCGACAGGGGTGTGCCAGTCACAAAGCTCGTTGACAGATTCCAATTTCAAGTGCGCAGAATTATGAATGCAGCTCTGGTGTGGATTTTTAGAGTCCTGTGTAGATTGTTCTCAATCTGTGCGCTGTAAAATGGTCTTCATTGTAGATTACATATCAAGTTTTATAAAAAATGTCAAAAGAGCTGTGCATGGTTAACCATTTATTAGCATCTGGGCAAGACGAGTGTAAACTATATTCTCCTGGAGTCAGATGTACCCATTATGCCGCTCAATTTAGACACGGTGATGAACATTTAGCAACGCGGATCCTTCAGGGCTTCAGTCCGATGTTTGGTAATAAGTGGCAATCGCCTTCGTTTAAATCTAATTTACTTTTCACAGCAATTTGGAAGTGTCAATCTCCGCTCATCGGTTCACCTTGTAAAAAATATATGACGAAAAGGTGATGGGAGCTCTTCTGATGAAACCTTCTCAGTCATGCAGTTCTATAAAGCATTTCTCCAAGACATTAATTTTTATTGACCATTAATGTTTGATCAGTGAGGGTCCGACCTCCGAGGTCATAGCTGATCAACAGAATGAAGAGCAGTCGAGGCTATGTCTGTGATACAGCAGCTTAGTTTTTTTTTTGCTCTACCAGGTACTGTCGTATGTATGGTGCTGTGTCTGTGTAAACAGTTAAGGGTAGAGCTGAGCGGATCGATCCACGGAGGATCGAGTGTAAGTTTGCAGAAAACAATCTTGCCCTGCAACTTTACCACACTGCTGAAACATCAGAGAGCAGGCTAATGTCTTTTTATGCGATTTCCCCATAATACTCTGCAGCTATGACATCTTACATATTATCATACCATGTACAGTGGTGGTCAGTACCTGGGTCATCACAGATCAGCGGTTCACAGTGGAGCACAGCTTGCATATAGTCACTGGGTATGTCTCTCTCCTGTAGAGTGTAAGCTCTTTTGGTCAGTGGGGTCCGCTCTCTCCTGTAGAGTGTAAGCTGTTATGATCTGTGGGGTCCTCTCTCTCCTGTAGAGTGTAAGCTCTTATGGTCAGTAGGGTCCTCTCTCTCCTGTAGAGTGTAAGCTCTTATGGTCAGTGAGGTCCTCTCTCTCCTGTAGAGTGTAAGCTCTTATGGTCAGTGAGGTCCTCTCCCCCTCCTGTATAGTGTAAGCTCTTATGGTCAGTGAGGTCCTCTCTCTCCTGTAGAGTGTAAGCTCTTATGGTCAGTGGGGTCCTCTCTCTCCTGTAGAGTGTAAGCTCTTATGGTCAGTGGGGTCCTCTCTCTCCTGTAGAGTGTAAGCTCTTATGGTCAGTGAGGTCCTCTCTCTCCTGTAGAGTGTAAGCTCTTATGGTCAGTGAGGTCCTCTCCCCCTCCTGTAAAGCGTAAGCTCTTATGGTCAGCGAGGTCCTCTCTCTCCTGTAGAGTGTAAGCTCTTATGGTCAGCGGGGTCCTCTCTCTCCTGTAGAGTGTAAGCTCTTATGATCAGCGGGGTCCTCTCTCTCCTGTAGAGTGTAAGCTCTTATGATCAGTGGGGTCCTCTCTCTCTCCTGTAGAGTGTAAGCTCTTATGGTCAGCGGGGTCCTCGCTCACCTGTAGAATGTAAGCTCTTATGATCTGTGGGGTCCTCTCTCTCCTGTAGAGCGTAAGCTCTTATGGCCAGTTGGGTCCTCTCTCTCCCCTGTAGAGTGTAAGCTCTTATGATCAGCGGGGTGAACATATTCCCACCTTCTTGTTGGGCAGAACATGTTAAAGTAATAAAAAAACAAACTTTTATTAAAAAGAAAAGTTTTCTGTAAGGGATCGGCCTGGTCTAAAACTTTTAGAAAAGTTTAACCAATGGGCACAAATAATACTTACAGAAAATGTCTGCGGGCACAGTTCCCAGTGTGCCAGTGTGAAGTGCAGCTGCACAGTTCTAGAAATAATGCCAAGCGTTTGTTATATGATCCCGACCCAGGAGCCAAGTGTCAGGAACACAACTCTTAGACTGGTTTAGTTACTTCTGAAACTTAAGCCAAATTTTAGTAATGATCGCTGATGATCACTGATACCATTAGTGCACAAAAATATTTACCAGCTCGAACCTTGAAAAATTCTGAAAAAATAGAAGTCCATACATTCCCAGTTCTCTTCGAGATGAAGCACATAATTGGGTCTAGCTTAAAGGGTGGTGGTCAACCGCGCATGCAAATGATTTGTTGGCTGACTACTATTTTCCCCAATTCCGCCATAAATAAAGGGGAGGTATAAGCGACTGCTGAATCGCACTGGCAGTAACTTATACCCAGTGGCAGCAAAGAGACAGCGTATCGAAATACAACATAGCCAATTCTTCTGAAGTAAAATAACTGATTATAATTATATAGAATATACTAATTCCTTTTTCACCCCCATCTCTTGATAATAACCGCACTCCTGGCTCTCAGAAGCTCCATCTTCAGTTTTTGTTTGACACAAAAAAATGTTCAAAGTTTCGGTTTGTCTTCATTGCTCATTTCAATAACTACGGCAGCGCCAGTCCATGCATAGATAGATAAGGAGGTTGGCTTAAAGGGGTGCTCTGAAACCAAGACTGATTTAATCCTATTTGCTGATTTAATGTAATAATCTAATAACGGATTTCCTAGTACACTTTAATTAAAAAGTCCCTCTCAATCACCTATTTTATTTTTTTACTACGATACTTCCTGTTTGATGATGGTTCGTTTTGAGAAGACCCATGCATGCTGGGATACTCAAATTAGACATCATCAGGTGGCAGAGGCAGCGGTCATGGTCACAGTCTCTGCCCCTACCTGAACAAAAGTGTTATTTCTGATGTCCATTTCAGGGGTTGTACTAGTCCCTGCTCTACTGAGCACGCATCGGTTGTCAATTCCAACGTATGGTCAGTAGGATCTTGTCACTGTGCAATATTCATTTTAATGGACAGTGACAGTGCGCTCCCTCGCTGGCTCTAATGAGAAGTGATGAGCCAGCAAGAGAGTGCACTGTCAGTACATACCGTAAGGAGAAAACACAGTGAGCAGAAAAAGCAAAGACCACAGCTGCCCCCCAAACACAGCCCTGATGACATTTCAACACTGTAAATGCTTTCCTGTGTCAAGCACAACCTGGAAATGGAGCTTCCAGGAACCTAGAACTGAGGGTTGCCATCAAGAGATTGGGGAACCTATGGAAATAAAAGTATATTAATAAGTTATATATATAAATATTGTAGTAACACATATAAACTTTAGGTCACTGGCAGGGAGGAGCATGGAAAAGTCAAAACCTCCTTTCACCATTATCCACTTAAAATAGAGCCTACTCCCAGAAAATGACTGTTCAAACCAAGCACAGGTGCAGGGGTCACCCTGAAATTCACCAAGTAGTTTAGTGCACCATCCCACCTACTTGTTTTCCCATCATCTCCTCTCTTTTCTGGATCCTAAAGTCAGAGACGGCAATGAAGGAAGAAGGCGGCAGAGACCGATGGAAAGCACAAGAGGTGGGAAGGTGCAGTGAACTGTTTGGCCTCGCCAAGGGTGACCCGAGCACATGTACTGGGATCGAAAAGTCACTTGGTGCTGACAGAGTCCCTTTAAAGCAGGTTTTTAAAAAGAAGGCTGTCATTGTTAGTATTCCTCACGGATTTGACCCGGCCTCCAAGTCTTCAATCAACGTCATCTCCTATGACTGGTATATTTATATTGCATAAGATAAGCCCAAGATATTAGATGAGAGAAAAAAAAAATGGAAAAGTGAAGCGAGTCCCCCCCAAAAAAAAAATCTTATCTCCAGTAATCAATCCTCTGGAAATACGACAGATAAATCACACATAATCTTGCTGATCTCGTAGAGGACGGCACAGAAGAATTGCCTTGAAAAGAGCCAGATGGCGGCCAGCACAGAAAGTACAAATCTAGAGCTCCTGTACAGAATAATATATCAGCCATCACAAATCTGACATTCTAGTGGCACAAATGGAGACGTTGACTCCTAAGCATTGTGCATTTATACGAAGCATAATACAAAGAATAGCAGGTTTACCCAGAATCCTTTGCAGTAGGCGGAGCTATGCAAATCATCTCTTTCCACCCCTGTCTAATCCACAGCGCTTGGAACCGCCAAGCGTGCAATGCTGCGGATTAGTTTCTAAATTTACACAGCCAACCAATTCCTACCTGTGGACACGTGTTTCGGGCTTTAGGCCCTCATCAGCACAGGGCTGGAATTGGTTGGCTGTATGGAGTGGGGCTCGGTGAGCAAGCGATACATATATGCTAGCCACCTTAGGGAGAGACCCAAGTTGGGCTAAATGTAGCGGGACGAAAGAGACCGAAAAGCCCTCTACTTAAAGGAAATACATAGTGGATGCTTTCCTGAAAAAGCATCCACTATGTATTTCCTTTAAGTAGAGGGCTTTTCGGTCTCTTTCGTCCCGCTACATTTAGCCCAACTTGGGTCTCTCCCTAAGGTGGCTAGCATATGTGTGCATTTATACGAACACTTGAGTGTTTAACCCCTTCATGACCCAGCCTATTTTGACCTTAATGACCTGGCCGTTTTTTGCAATTCTGACCAGTGTCCCTTTAAGAGGTAATAACTCAGGAACGCTTCAACGGATCCTAGCGGTTCAGAGATTGTTTTTCCATGACATATTGGGTTTCACGTTAGTGGTAAATTTAGGTCGATAATTTTTGCGTTTATTTGTGGAAAAAATGGAAATTTGGCTAAAATTTTGAAAATTTTGCAATTTTAAAATTTTTAATTTTTATTCTGTTAACCCCTTCATGACCCAGCCTATTTTGACCTTAACCCCTTCAAGACCCAGCCTATTTTGACCTTAAAGACCTTGCCGTTTTTTGCAATTCTGACCAGTGTCCCTTTATGAGGTAATAACTCAGGAACGCTTCAACGGATCCTAGCGGTTCTGAGATTGTTTTTTCGTGACATATTGGGCTTCATGTTAGTGGTAAATTTAGGTCAATAAATTCTGCATTTATTTGTGATAAACACGGAAATTTGGCGAAAATTTTGAAAATTTCGCAATTTTCACATTTTGAATTTTTATTCTGTTAAACCAGAGAGATATGTGACACAAAATAGTTAATAAATAACATTTCCCACATGTTTACTTTACATCAGCACAATTTTGGAAACAAAATTTTTTTTTGTTAGGAAGTTATAAGGGTTAAAATTTGACCAGCGATTTGTCATTTTTACAACGAAATTTACAAAACCATTTTTTTTAGGGACCACCTCACATTTGAAGTCAGTTTGAGGGGTCTATATGGCTGAAAATACCCAAAAGTGACACCATTCTAAAAACTGCACCCCTCAAGGTACTCAAAACCACATTCAAGAAGTTTATTAACCCTTCAGGTGCTTCACAGCAGCAGAAGCAACATGGAAAGAAAAAATGAACATTTAACTTTTTAGTCACAAAAATTATCTTTTAGCAACAATTTTTTTATTTTCCCAATGGTAAAAGGAGAAACTGAACCACGAAAGTTGTTGTCCAATTTGTCCTGAGTACGCTGATACCTCATATGTGGGGGTAAACCACTGTTTGGGCGCACGGCAGGGCTTGGAAGGGAAGGAGCGCCATTTGACTTTTTGAATCAAAAATTGGCTCCACTCTTTAGCGGACACCATGTCACGTTTGGAGAGCCCCCGTGTGCCTAAAAATTGGAGCTCCCCCACAAATGACCCCATTTTGGAAACTAGACGCCCCAAGGAACTTATCTAGATGCATAGTGAGCACTTTGAACCCCCAGGTGCTTCACAAATTGATCCGTAAAAATGAAAAAGTACTTTTTTTTCACAAAAAAATTCTTTTAGCCTCAATTTTTTCATTTTCACATGGGCAACAGGATAAAATGGATCCTAAAATGTGTTGGGCAATTTCTCCTGAGTACACCAATACCTCACATGTGGGGGTAAACCACTGTTTGGGCACATGGTAAGGCTCGGAAGGGAAGGAGCGCCATTTGACTTTTTGAATGAAAAATTATTTCCATCGTTAGCGGACACCATGTCGCGTTTGGATAGCTCCTGTGTGCCTAAACATTGGCGCTCCCCCACAAGTGACCCCATTTTGGAAACTAGACCCCCCAAGGAACTTATTTAGATGCCTAGTGAGCACTTTAAACCCTCAGGTGCTTCACAAATTGATCTGTAAAAATGAAAAAGTACTTTTTTTTCACAAAAAAATTATTTTCGCCTCAATTTTTTCATTTTCACATGGGCAGTAGGATAAAATGGATCATAAAATTTGTTGGGCAATTTCTCCCGAGTACGCCGATACCTCATATGTGGGGGTAAACCACTGTTTGGGCACACGGCAGGGCTCGGAAGGGAAGGCGCGCCATTTGACTTTTTGAATGGAAAATTAGCTCCAATTGTTAGCGGACACCATGTCGCGTTTGGAGAGCCCCCTGTGTGCCTAAACATTGGAGCTCCCCCACAAGTGACCCCATTTTGGAAACTAGACCCCCCAAGGAACTTATCTAGATGCATATTGAGCACTTTAAACCCCCAGGTGCTTCACAGAAGTTTATAACGCAGAGCCATGAAAATAAAAAATAATTTTTCTTTCCTCAAAAATGATTTTTTAGCCTGGAATTTCCTATTTTGCCAAGGATAATGGGAGAAATTGGACCCCAAATATTGTTGTCCAGTTTGTCCTGAGTACGCTGATACCCCATATGTGGGGGTAAACCACTGTTTGGGCGCACGGCAGGGCTCGGAAGGGATGGCACGCCATTTGGCTTTTTAAATGGAAAATTAGCTCCAATCATTAGCGGACACCATGTCACGTTTGGAGAGCCCCTGTGTGCTTAAACATTGGAGATCCCCCAGAAATTGCACCATTTTGGAAACTAGACCCCCAAAGGAACTAATCTAGATGTGTGGTGAGGACTTTGAACCCCCAAGTGCTTCACAGAAGTTTATAACGCAGCGCCATGAAAATAAAAAAAAAAATTATTTTCTCAAAAATGATCTTTTAGCCTGCAATTTTTTATTTTCCCAAGGGTAACAGGAGAAATTTGACCCCAAAAGTTGTTGTCCAGTTTCTCCTGAGTACGCTGATACCCCATATGTGGGGGTAAATCACTGTTTGGGCACATGCCGGGGCTCGGAAGTGAAGTAGTGACGTTTTGAAATGCAGACTTTGATGGAATGCTCTGTGGGCGTCACGTTGCGTTTGCAGAGCCCCTGATGTGGCTTAACAGTAGAAACCCCCACAAGTGACCCCATTTTGGAAACTAGACCCCCAAAGGAACTTATCTAGATGTGTGGTGAGCACTTTGAACCCCCAAGTGCTTCATAGAAGTTTATAATGCAGAGCCGTGAAAATAATAAATACGTTTTCTTTCCTCAAAAATAATTATTTAGCCCAGAATTTTTTAATTTTCCCAAGGGTAACAGGAGAAATTTGACCCCAAAAGTTGTTGTCCAGTTTCTCCTGAGTACGGTGATACCCCATATGTGGGGATAAACTACTGTTTGGGCACATGCCGGGGCTTGGAATTGAAGTAGTGACGTTTTGAAATGCAGACTTTGATGGAATGCTCTGCGGGCGTCACGTTGCGTTTGCAGAGCCCCTGATGTGCCTAAACAGTAGAAACCCCCCACAAGTGACCCCATTTTGGAAACTAGACCCTGAAAGGAACTTATCTAGATGTGTGGTGAGCACTTTGAACCCCCAAGTGCTTCATAGAAGTTTATAATGCAGAGCCGTGAAAATAATAAATACGTTTTCTTTCCTCAAAAATAATTATTTAGCCCAGAATTTTTTATTTTCCCAAGGGTTACAGGAGAAATTGGACCCCAAAAGTTGTTGTCCAGTTTCTCCTGAGTACGCTGATACCCCATATGTGGGGGTAAACCACTGTTTGGGCACACGTCGGGGCTCAGAAGGGAAGTAGTGACTTTTGAAATGCAGACTTTGATGGAATGGTCTGCGGGTGTCACGTTGCGTTTGCAGAGCCCCTGGTGTGCCTAAACAGTAGAGACCCCCCACAAGTGACCCCATTTTAGAAACTAGACCCCCCAAGGAACTTATCTAGATATGTGGTGAGCACTTTGAACCCCCAAGTGCTTCACAGACGTTTACAACGCAGAGCCGTGAAAATAAAAAATCATTTTTCTTTCCTCAAAAAGTATGTTTTAGCAAGCATTTTTTTAGATTCACAAGGGTAACAGGAGAAATTGGACCCCAGTAATTGTTGCGCAGTTTGTCCTGAGTATGCTGGTACCCCATATGTGGGGGTAAACCACTGTTTGGGCACACGTCAGGGCTCGGAAGTGAGGGAGCACCATTTGACTTTTTGAATACGAGATTGGCTGGAATCAATGGTGGCGCCATGTTGCGTTTGGAGACCCCTGATGTGCCTAAACAGTGGTAACCCCTCAATTCTAACTCCAACACTAACCCCAACACACCCCTAACCCTAATCCCAACTGTAGCCATAATCCTAATCACAACCCTAACCCCAACACACCCCTAACCCCAACACTAACCCCAACACACCCCTAACCACAACACTAACCCCAACACACCCCTAACCCTAACCACAACCCTAATTCCAACCCTAACCCTAAGGCCATGTGCCCACGTTGCGGATTCGTGTGAGATATTTCCGCACCATTTTTGAAAAATCTGCGGGTAAAAGGCACTGTGTTTTACCTGCGGATTTTCCGCGGATTTCCAGTGTTTTTTGTGCGGATTTCACCTGCGGATTCCTATTGAGGAACAGGTGTAAAACGCTGCGGAATCCGCACAAAGAATTGACATGCTGCGGAAAATACAACGCAGCGTTCCCGCGCGGTATTTTCCGCACCATGGGCACAGCGGATTTGGTTTTTCATATGTTTACATGGTACTGTAAACCTGATTGAACACTGCTGCGGATCCGCAGCCAAATCCGCACCGTGTGCACATAGCCTAATTCTAAAGGTATGTGCACACGCTGCGGATCCGCAGCAGTTTCCCATGAGTGTACAGTTCAATGTAAACCTATGGGAAACAAAAATCGCTGTACACATGCTGCGGAAAAACTGCACGGAAACGCAGCGGTTTACATTCCGCAGCATGTCACTTCTTTGTGCGGATTCCGCAGCGGTTTTACAACTGCTCCAATAGAAAATCGCAATTGTAAAACCGCAGTGAAATGCGCAGAAAAAAACGCGGTAAATCCGCAGCGGTTTAGCACTGCGGATTTATCAAATCCGCAGCGGAAAAATCCGCAGAGGACCAGAATACGTGTGCACATTCCTAACCCTAACCCTAGCCCTAACCCTACCCCTAACCCTAACCCTACCCCTAACCCTAACCCTACCCCTAACCCTACCCCTAACCCTAACCCTACCCCTAGCCCTAACCCTAACCCTACCCCTAACCCTATTCTAACATTAGTGGAAAAAAAAAAATTTCTTTATTTTTTTATTGTCCCTACCTATGGGGGTGACAAAGGGGGGGGGTCATTTATTATTTTTTTTATTTTGATCACTGAGATAGATTATATCTCAGTGATCAAAATGCACTTTGGAACGAATCTGCCGGCCGGCAGATTCGGCGGGCGCACTGCGCATGCGCCCGCCATTTTGGAAGATGGCGGCGCCCGGGAGAAGACGGACGGGACCACGGCTGGATCGGTAAGTATGATGGGGTGGGGGGGGGACCACGGGGGGGGGGGATCGGAGCACGGGGGGGGGGGGATCGGAGCACGGGGGGGGGGGAATCGGAGCGCGGGAGGGGTGGAACGGAGCGCGGGGGGCGTGGAACGGAGCACGGGGGGGCTGGAACGGAGCACGGGGGGGTGGAACGGAGCACGGGGGGGGGTGGATCGGAGTGCAGGGGGGGTGATTGGAGCATGGGGGGGTGATTGGAGCACGGGGGGAGCGGACACGAGCACGGGGGGGGAGCGGAGCACTGGACGGAGGGGAGCCGGAGCAGTGTACCGGCCAGATCGGGGGGGTGGGGGGGGCGATCGGAGGGGTGGGGTGGGGGCACACTAGTATTTCCAGCCATGGCCGATGATATTTCAGCATCGGCCATGGCTGGATTGTAATATTTCACCCGTTATAATGGGTGAAATATTACAAATCGCTCTGATTGGCAGTTTCACTTTCAACAGCCAATCAGAGCGATCGTAGCCACGAGGGGGTGAAGCCACCCCCCCTGGGCTAAACTACCACTCCCCCTGTCCCTGCAGATCGGGTGAAATGGGAGTTAACCCTTTCACCCGATCTGCAGGGACGCGATCTTTCCATGACGCCGCATAGGCGTCATGGGTCGGATTGGCACCGACTTTCATGACGCCTACGTGGCGTCATGGGTCGGGAAGGGGTTAAAGACCTTGCCGTTTTTTGCAATTCTGACCAGTGTCCCTTTATGAGGTAATAACTCAGGAACGCTTCAATGGATCCTAGCGGTTCTGAGATTGTTTTTTCGTGACATATTGGGCTTCATGTTAGTGGTAAATTTAGGTCAATAAATTCTGTGTTTATTTGTGATAAAAACGGAAATTTGGCGAAAATTTTGAAAATTTCGCAATTTTCACATTTTGAATTTTTATTCTGTTAAACCAGAGAGATATGTGACACAAAATAGTTAATAAATAACATTTCCCACATGTTTACTTTACATCAGCACAATTTTGGAAACAAAATTTTTTTTTGCTAGGAAGTTATAAGGGTTAAAATTTGACCAGCGATTTCTCATTTTTACAACGAAATTTACAAAACCATTTTTTTTAGGGACCACCTCACATTTGAAGTCAGTTTGAGGGGTCTATATGGCTGAAAATACCCAAAAGTGACACCATTCTAAAAACTGCACCCCTCAAGGTGCACAAAACCACATTCAAGAAGTTTATTAACCCTTCAGGTGCTTCACAGCAGCAGAAGCAACATGGAAGGAAAAAATGAACAGTTAACTTTTTAGTCACAAAAATGATTTTTCAGCAACAATTTTTTTATTTTCCCAATGGTAAAAGGAGAAACTGAACCACGTACGTTGTTGTCCAATTTGTCCTGAGTACGCTGATACCTCATATGTGGGGGTAAACCACTGTTTGGGCGCACGGCAGGGCTTGGAAGGGAAGGAGCGCCATTTGACTTTTTGAATGAAAAATTGGCTGCACGCTTTAGCGGACACCATGTCACATTTGGAGAGCCCCCGTGTGCCTAAAAATTGGAGCTCCCCCACAAGTGACCCCATTTTGGAAACTAGACGCCCCAAGGAACTTATCTAGATGCATAGTGAGCCCTTTAAACCCCCAGGTGCTTCACAAATTGATCCGTAAAAATGAAAAAGTACTTTTTTTTCACAAAAAAATTCTTTTAGCCTCAATTTTTTCATTTTCACATGGACAACAGGATAAAATGGATCCTAAAATTTGTTTGGCAATTTCTCCTGAGTACACTGATACTTCACATGTGGGGGTAAACCACTGTTTGGGCACATGGTAAGGCTCGGAAGGGAAGGAGCGCCATTTGACTTTTTGAATGAAAAATTATCTCCATCGTTAGCGGACACCATGTCGCGTTTGGAGAGACCCTGTGTGCTTAAACATTGGAGCTCCCCCACAAGTGACCCCATTTTGGAAACTGGACCCCCCAAGGAACTTATCTAGATGCCTAGTGAGCACTTTAAACCCTCAGGTGCTTCACAAATTGATCCGTAAAAATGAAAAAGTACTTTTTTTTCACAAAAAATTTATTTTCGCCTCAATTTTTTCATTTTCACATGGGCAATAGGATAAAATGGATCCTAAAATTTGTTGAGCAATTTCTCCCGAGTACGCCGATACCTCATATGTGGGGGTAAACCACTGTTTGGGCACACGGCAGGGCTCGGAAGGGAAGGCGCGCCTTTTAACTTTTTGAATGGAAAATTAGCTCCAATTGTTAGCGGACACCATGTCGCATTTGGAGAGCCCCTGTGTGCCTATGCAATGGAGCTCCCCCACAAGTGACCCCATTTTGGAAACTAGACCCCCCAAGGAACTTATCTAGATGCATACTGAGCACTTTAAACCCCCAGGTGCTTCACAGAAGTTTATAATGCAGAGCCATGAAAATAAAAAATAATTTTTCTTTTCTCAAAAATGATTTTTTAGCCTGGAATTTCCTATTTTGCCAATGGTAATAGGAGAAATTGGACCACAAATGTTGTTGTCCAGTTTGTCCTGAGTATGCAGATACCCCATATGTGGGGGTAAACCACTGTTTGGGCGCACGGCAGGGCTCAGAAGGGAAGGCACGCCATTTGGCTTTTTAAATGGAAAATTATCTCCAATCATTAGCGGACACCATGTCGCGTTTGGAGAGCCCCTGTGTGCCTAAACATTGGAGATCCCCCAAAATTACCCCATTTTGGAAACTAGACCCCCAAAGGAACTAATCTAGATGTGTAGTGAGCACTTTGAACCCTCAAGTGCTTCACAGAAGTTTATAACGCAGAGCCATGAAAAAAAAAAAAAAAAATTATTTTCTCTAAAATGAATTTTAGCCCGCAATTTTTTATTTTCCCAAGGGTAACAGGAGAAATTTGACCCCAAAAGTTGTTGTCCAGTTTCTCCTGAGTACGCTGATACCCCATATGTGGGGGTAAACCACTGTTTAGGCACATGCTGGGGCTCGGAAGTGAAGTAGTGACGTTTTGAAATGCAGACTTTGATGGAATGCTCTGTGGGCGTCCCGTTGCGTTTGCAGAGCCCCTGATGTGGCTAAACAGTAGAAACCCCCACAAGTCACCCCATTTTGGAAACTAGACCCCGAAAGGAACTTATCTAGATGTGAGGTGAGCACTTTGAACCCCCAAGTGCTTCACAGAAGTTCATAACACAGAGCAGTGAAAATAATAAATACGTTTTCTTTCCTCAAAAATAATTTTTTAGCCCAGAATTTTTTATTTTCCCAAGGGTTACAGGAAAAATTGGACCACAAAAGTTGTTGTCCAGTTTCTCCTGAGTACGCTGATACCCCATGTGTGGGGGTAAACCACTGTTTGGGCACACGTGGAGGCTCAGAAGGGAAGTAGTGACTTTTGAAATGCAGACTTTGATGGAATGGTCTGCGGGCGTCACATTGCGTTTGCAGAGCCCCTGGTGTGCCTAAACAGTAGAAACCCCCCACAAGTGACCCCATTTTGGAAACTAGACCCCCAAAGGAACTTATCTAGATATGTGGTGAGCACTTTGAACCCCCAAGTGCTTCACAGACGTTTACAACGCAGAGCCGTGAAAATAAAAAATCATTTTTCTTTCCTCAAAAATGATGTTTTAGCAAGCAATTTTTTATTTTCTCAAGGGTAACAGGAGAAATTGGACACCAGTAATTGTTGCGCAGTTTGTCCTGAGTATGCTGGTACCCCATATGTGGGGGTAAACCACTGTTTGGGCACACGTCGGGGTTCGGAAGTGAGGGAGCACCATTTGAATTTTTGAATACAAGATTGGCTGGAATCAATGGTGGCGCCATGTTGCGTTTGGAGACCCCCTGAAGTGCCTAAACAGTGGAAACCCCTCAATTCTACCTCCAACACACCCCTAAACCTTATCCCAACTGTAGCCGTAACCCTAATCACAACCCTAACCCCAACACACCCCTAACCACAACCCTAACTCCAACACACCCCTAACCCTAACCACAACCCTAATTCCAACCCAACTCTAAGGCTATGTGCCAACGTTGCGGATTCGTATGAGATTTTTCAGCATCATTTTTGAAAAATCCGCGGGTAAAAGGCACTGCGTTTTACCTGTGGATTTACCGTGGATTTCCAGTGTTTTTTGTGCGGATTTCACCTGTGGATTCCTATTGAGGAACAGGTGTAAACGCTGCGGAATCCGCACAAAGAATTGGCATGCTGCGGAAAATACAACGCAGCGTTCCCGCGCGGTATTTTCTGCACCATGGGCACAGCGGATTTGGTTTTCCATATGTTTACATGGTACTGTAAACCTGATGGAACACTGCTGCGGATCCGCAGCGGCCAATCCGCACCGTGTGCACATAGCCTAATTCTAAAGGTATGTGCACACGCTGCGGAAAACGCTGCGGATCCGCAGCAGTTTCCCATGAGTTTACAGTTCAATGTGAACCTATGGGAACCAAAAATCGCTGTACACATGCTGCGGAAAAACTGCACGGAAACGCAGCGGTTTACATTCCGCAGCATGTCACTTCTTTCTGCGGATTCCGCAGCGGTTTTAGAACTGCTCCAATAGAAAATCGCAGTTGTAAAACCGCAGTGAAATGCGCAGAAAAACCGCGGTAAATCCACGATAAATCGGCAGCGGTTTAGCACTGTGGATTTTTCAAATCCGCTGCGGAAAAATCCGCATAGGACCAGAATACGTGTGCACATACCGAAACCCTAACCCTAGCCCTAACCCTAGCCCTAACCCTAGCCCTAACCCTAGCCCTAACCCTAGCCCTAACCCTAGCCCTAACCCTAGCCCTAACCCTACCCCTAACCCTACCCCTAGCCCTAACCCTAACCCTACCCCTACCCCTAGCCCTAACCCTAACCCTACCCCTAACCCTAACCCTAGTTCTTACCCCAACCTTAGTGAAAAAAAAAAATAATTCTTTATTTTTTTTATTGTCCCTATCTATGGGGGTGACAAAGGGGGGGTCATTTACTATTTTTTTTATTTTGATCACTGAGATAGGTTATATCTCAGTGATCAAAATTCACTCTGGAACGAATCTGCCGGCCGGCAGATTCGGCGGGCGCACTGCACATGCGCCCGCCATTTTGGAAGATGGCGGCGCCCAGGAAAGAAGACGGACGGACCTCGGGCGGCCAGGTAAGTATAAGGGGGGGGGAGATCAGGGCACGGGGGGGGGGCGTCGGAGCACGGGGGGGTGGATCGGATCATGGGGGGGGGGTGGATCGGAACACGGGAGGGAGGATTGGAGCACGGGGAAGGATTGGAGCACGGGGTGAGGGATCGCTGTGCGGGGGGGGGGGTGGATCGGAGCACGGGGGGTCGCTGTGTGCGGGGGGGGGATCGGAGTGCGGGGGGTTTGATTGGAGCGCGGGGGGTGTGATTGGTGCATGGGGAAGCGGACAGGAGGACGGGGGAGCGGAGCACAGGACGGAGGGGAGCGGACCACAGATCGGGGGGCTGGGGGGGCGATCGGAGGAGTGGGGTGGGTGCACATAAGTGTTTCCAGCCATGGCCGATGATATTGCAGCATCGGCCATGGCTGGATTGTAATATTTCACCAGTTTTTTAGGTGAAATATTACAAATCGCTCTGATTGGCAGTTTCACTTTCAACAGCCAATCAGAGCGATCGTAGCCACGAGGGGGTGAAGCCACCCCCCCTGGGCTAAACTACCACTCCCCCTGTCCCTGCAGATCGGGTGAAATGGGAGTTAACCCTTTCACCCGGCCTGCAGGGACGCGATCTTTCCATGACGCATATGCTGCGTCATGGGTCGGAATGGCACCGACTTTCATGACGCAGCGTATGCGTCAAAGGTCGGGAAGGGGTTAAACAAGACTAACATTACCCACATGTCTACTTTACATCAGCACAATTTTGGAAACAAAATTTTTTTTTGCTAGGAAGTTATAAGGGTTAAAATTTGACCAGCGATTTCTCATTTTTACAACAAAATTTACAAAACCATTTATTTAGGGACCACCTCACATTTGAAGTCAGTTTGAGGGGTCTATATGGCTGAAAATACCCAAAAGTGACACCATTCTAAAAACTGCACCCCTCAAGGTGCTCAAAACCTATATAATCTATCTCAGTGATCAAAATGCACTTTGGAACGAATCTGCCGGCTGGCAGATTCGGCAGGCGCACTGCGCATGCGCCTGCCATTTTGGAAGATGGCGGCGCCCAGGGAGAAGACGGACGGAGCCCGGCAGGATCGGTAAGTATCATGGGGTGGCGGGGAGCACGGGGGGGGGGGGAATCGGAGCATGGGGGGTGGGGGATCGGAGCATGGGGGGGGAATCGGAGATCGGCAGGCGTGGAACGGAGCACGGGGGGGCTGGAACGGAGCACGGGGGGCTGGAACGGAGCACGGGGGGCTGGAACGGAGCACGGGGGGTGGATCGGAGTGCAGGGGGGTGATTGGAGCACGGGGGGGTGATTGGAGCACGGGGGGAGCGGACAAGAGCACGGGGGGAGCGGAGCACTGGACGGAGGGGAGCCGGAGCAGTGTACCGGGCAGATCGGAGGGCTTGGGGGGCGATCGGTGGGGTGGGGGCACATTAGTATTTCCAGCCATGGCCGATGATATTGCAGCATCAGCCATGGCTGGATTGTAATATTTCACCAGTTATAATAGGTGAAATATTACAAATCGCTCTGATTGGCTGTTGAAAGTGAAACTGCCAATCAGAGCGATCGTAGCCACGAGGGGGTGAAGCCACCCCCCCTGGGCTAAACTACCACTCCCCCTGTCCCTGCAGATCGGGTGAAATGGGAGTTAACCCTTTCACCCGATCTGCAGGGACGCGATCTTTCCATGACGCCACATAGGCGTCATGGGTCGGATTGGCACCGACTTTCATGACGCCTACGTGGCGTCATGGGTCGGGAAGGGGTTAAATACTCTATGTCTATATATAGGTTATGCTAATAGTCTTTTCAGAGAGGAAGAGGACTACAGTAGAACTCTTGTGCCACCTATTGGAAGTAGCAATCCTAACAGTCAATGTCGACCCTTTAACGAGCCTTGTCACATGACTTAGGATAATAGCCAAACCAGAATCTCAATTTTCAGACACTGTGTTTCAAGGTACTGCCCCTCGTCAGTGCAAAGTGGAGATCTGGTTTGGCTGTGTGAGAGGCGTCTGACCGGGATCCAAGAAGTATCGTTTCTCCATGCGGAGTGACATGTTAAGCATGCCGAGATGACCTCTCACTCAGACAAACCAGATCTCCACTTTGCACTGATGAGGGGCAGTACCTTGAAACAGTGTCTGAAAATTGAGATTTGGCTTTTATCCTAAGTCATGTGACAAGGCTCGTTAAAGGGTCGATAATGACTGTTAGGATTGCTACTTCCAATAGGTGGCACTAGAGTTCTAGTCCTCTTACTCTCTGAAGAGACAATTTGCATATTTCCCAGAGGAGCATTGCGGCTTTAAGTCTCCTCATCTCGACATGCTTATCATGTCACTCTCCGCAAGGAGAAACAATACTATATATAGTTTACAGGAAAGAAATATATCTTGGTACCGTGTTAGCCAGTAGATAGAAAAATATTTAGAATTGAGAGTCCTCAGTGGTTGATACCTTTTAATGGCTAACTGAAAAGATGGTAACAAATTGCAAGCTTTCGAGACTACATACGTCTCTTCATCAGGCAAAGACTAAAACAAATTCTGAAGAATCACATATTTATGCACAACATAGCATAGAAAAAAAAAAGGGAAAAACCATGGATAAGACAGGTGACATGAAGCAGAATTATAGTTAATATATATAGTTTATGCATGCATCTAATCAGCAGCATGCATACAGCTTTAATGTAGAGGAATAATTTAGAAATGTCAGTCCAAGTATGTGTTTGCCTCCGTTTCTCAAACCAACTTAATCTCATTAGAAACCAAAAAAAAAAATCTGCATTAGTGATTGGCTCATCAGCATAGTTTACATTCCTAGTACTAGGCAGTAACCGAGGCAGAGGCGTGCTCTGTGCTATGTACCTGCCAGAACAATGTGAATCCATCCCCCCTCTCCCTGAAAACACACATATGAAGAATGGAGAGTCTGCTTCTCAGATGTAGCAGCTATATAATAACTTGGGGGGTTGGGGGATCCGCAGTCCCGGAAGTAGACCATACATATCAGATAGTCGATTGTTCAACCAACAGCTGTCTCTCCCGACTGTCCATACGCAAGAACGCATCCAAGCGCTCGAGTGTGGCTTATTAAGGCCCCCAAAAACATTCGATAGCTGTCAGCCAATCAATGTATTGATCAATCATTTGAGCGCTCCTGTGTTCTCTATGAGAAAGTCGCAGACAGACATCTTTCCGAGCAGCCGATTTCCGAGAGAACAAAGTGATCGGCAGCCCAAAATCAGACACGATTTACGTCTCCCCAGACAATCATTTGGTTAGCACTCCCGTAAATGTAACGTGTAGGTGACAGAGGTGTATCTGGAATGGTTTTTTACCCCTACGGCAACTTTACAGTTTACAGCCTGGCGCTCATTTGGCCATCGGCTATCTCATTCTCCCTACACAGATGAATGTTCAGCTCGGAGAGAGTGGAGATGGCAACTGCCAAACATCTCTCAAGAGGATTATCTCGTGATCAACAAAAGGGTCAAGCATTAAATTCAACCTGTGTTAGATCTTCTGCCTCGAGGCCTATACACATTAGATGGTCGGCCGATATGCACCATATTGGGGGTTTCAGGTGACTTTGGTCTAATATGTATGGTGGCTTTAAAGTGATTTGCAAACTTCCATAACTTTATTTTTTATTAGGGGATTTGTATTCATTCCTGGAAAAAAAGATTAGTGGCTTCTAAACCCCTGCTTTTCCACAGTTTATTCATCTTCCTTGATCCGCATTGATATCAGAGCACACTAATTTGGAGTACAGATGCTGGTAGTGACAGGGTCAGCTTAGGCTACTTTCACACTAGCGTCGGAATCTCCCCGTCGCAATGCGTCGGGGAGAGATTCCGACGCTAGCGTTTAACGCATTGCACAATGGAGGCAGCGGATGCATTTCTCCGGCGCATTCGCTGCCCCATTGTAAGGTGCGGGGAGGTAGGGGCGGAGTTCCGGCCGCGCATGCGCGGTCGGAAAAAGCGGTCCGTCAGGAGCAAAAGACGTTACACGTAGCGTTTTTTGCTCCCGACGGTCCGCAGAAGCACGACGCATCCGTCGCACGACGGATGCGACGTGTGGCAATCCGTCGCAATGCGTCGTCAATACAAGTCTATGAGGAAAAAACGCATCCTGCAAGCACTTTTGCAGGATGCGTTTTTTCTGCAAAACGACGCATTGCGGCGGATTGCAGTTAACACTAGTGTGAAAGTAGCCAGTGCTAACTCCAAATGAGTACAATCTGATACCAGTGCAGATGAAGGCAGATGAATAGACTGGGGAAAAGCAGGGGTTTAGAAGCCACTTATATGCAATCTTTTTAATTATTTTTTTACAGGAATTAAATTCCTGTAAATTATAGATATCGAGTATATAAAATTTGATCTGGGATACCATAACTAAATACATATTTAAGGCGTCTTTATGCATCTTGTGAAAGTACCTGGTGCTAAAAATGTGGGATTGAGATGACCCCAGTGGATGGTGCCAGATATGTGACACAATGGGACAATAGACTTGAATTTCTATACTTCGGGTACCGTCACACAGTGGCATTTTGATCGCTACGACGGCACGATTCGTGACGCTCCAGCATCGTAACAATATCGCTCCAGCGTCGTAGACTGTGGTCACACTTTGCAATGTACGACGCTAGAGCGACAATTTCATGACGTATGTGCGATGTAGAAGCCGTTGGTTACTATGCGCACATCGTATACAATATCGTGCACACCTTTGTTACACCATGCGATCATGCCGCCACAGCGGGACACTTGACGACGAAAGAAAGTTTCAAATGATCTGCTACGACGTACGATTCTCAGCGGGGTCCCTGATCGCAGGAGCGTGTCAGACACAGCGAGATCGCTGGAACGTCATGGATATATCGCTGGAACGTCACGGATCGTGCCGTCGTAGCGATCAAAATGCCACTGTGTGACGGTACCCTTACAATAACTTATTGCTTGTAATCAATTAAGTTACCACTTTAGACAACAACAAAAAAAAGGACTGTGCCATCCCACCATGGAGGAAAGTCACGTAAACGGAACAGAAGAGCGGGATTTATTATGGAGCGGTCTCCTTTATTCCATTTCCACAGACTGAGATTTATTAGATAGCAGGTTCATGCGTGCAAACCAGCTTGTCAAAGCTCATTATAATCTCTCATTGAGCTGATCAATACACTAGACCAGGAATAATCCTGGCCGAGATTTTCAATTAGCTTCAGAAGGAACTTAAATTTGCCAAAATGTTTAATTATACAGATGAATGCATTAACACTTACACAGACAAACACCTCAGAAAGTGAAGTCTGGCATTTTTTTTTTTCTACCGATGACTGTAAAAGAGTAAACTAAGGGTATGTGCACACGTTCTGGATTTTTCCTGTTTTTTGCGCATTTTTTCTGCGGTTTTCTGCTGCAAAAACGCATAAAAAACGCATACATTAAGCATCCCATCATTTTGAATGCATTCCGCAATTTTTGTGCACGTGCTGCATATTTTTCCGCGATAAAAACACATTGCGGAAAAATATGCAGCATGTTCGTTAATTTGGCGGATTTATCGCGGATTTCCTGCTATATAACGCATTGAGAAGCTCCGGAAAAAAAAGCGAAAAATCCGCACAAAAACCGTGACAAAACTGCAAGTAAAACACAAGAAAAACAGGTGCGGATTTTATGCAGAAAATCTCCGATTTTGTTCAGGAAATTTCTGCATAAAATCCTGACGTGTGCACATACCCTAAAAGATGCAATTGGTGACTACTAGAAGTTGAGCGAATTTTTCAATAATCGGTTGGGATTATGATCAGCGGCAAATATTGTATTTGCAATATTCGCCGAACACCATTGGAGTCAATGAGAGAAGAAATGAGCGAATATGTTGTGAAAAATATATGTATGAAAAATTCGGCAATCGTTTCCAAACATATTCTCTCAACTCTAGTGGCTACTAGTGATGAGTGAATGTGTGCAGATAAGGTGTTATCTGAGCATGCTCGGGTGCTAACCGAGTGACTTCAGCGTGCTCGAAAAATATCCCAGCGGCTGCATGTCCATGTACAGGGCATTGCAGTAGCTTAGATATCCATGGTTACGGCCACTCATAGTGACAGACAGTTGTTAGTGGTTGTAAACATGGATACCTAAGCTACTTCAATACCCTGCACATCATGGGGTAAGTGACATAGCTAATCAGGAGAACTACACTACATTTCTAATTGGAGGTATTTGCTAATATTATTATTATTACACCTACTGCAACATTGGGATATGATCTTGGAGATGGGAATACCCCTTTAAGGGTCTGTGCAAACGTTACGCATTTGCTGCAGACATTTCTCTGCTAAAAAAAAAAGTGTCTTTTTTCTCCCTTTCATTAAAGTGGGAGAAAAATTCTGCAAAAACACTGAAAGGATTGACATGCTGCAGATCAGAAACAGCTTCAAATCTGCAATGAAAAAAAATGTAAGCCTGAAACTACAGGAATCTCATTCACATGCTGTGATAAATATTGTGTTTTTTGAGAGAAAAAAGTGTAGGGTAAAAACACGGCGTAAACACACCCTGAAGGAAAACAAAGACCTCAAGAAAAACAAAAAGGTCACCAAATACCTGCCTTATCTACAAGGAGCCACTCAATGGAGTGAGGCATCCCAAGAATGTAGGATTAAGATTGATTTCGTGTAATAAACTAGGACAGGATTGCAAAATACAAAATACTGGCAGCACAAATAACACGATACTGAAGTGGGCCTCATTTATCAAAAGTGTCGAAAACGAAATCCAGCTTTGTTGCCCATAGCAACAAATCACAGCCCAGCTTTCATTTCAGAAACTGCTCTGGTAAAATAAAAGCTTTGCTGTGATTGGTTGCTATGGGAGATGCGGCCTGCTGGTGGAATGTGGTATTTACAAGCCTGCTGTCCATGTAAACATAGATAGGCCAATTCTGGGGAGTCCCTCTCGGACATGAAGGGAATAGCCCTTTTAGTAGCCGTGACCCTGGCGCTGCTTCCCGATGGCTTCACCGCTATGAATATAGCTAGAAGCCTCGTGAAGCTCGGTAAATTCATTTCAGGGGAATCTGCTATATTTAGGCTGGAGCCAAGGCGGTTTTCTTATTTAGCAGACGCTATGTTTATCGGTCTGACATGTTCTGTACTCTTCAGTGACGCTGGGCTTTAATGTCTACCTTTTTTTTTTTTTTTAAATAAAAGGTGGTGGCGGTATTTTTTTTTTTTTTTTTTGGTAGGCTGACACTTCCTGTGAGTAGATTGTCCGTATGGCAGGGAAACAGCTGCAATGTTTGCTGGCATAAGAGACATGAAAGCATTTGGAAGCAACTACATCCTGTAACAGGATCGCACAGACTAACACTTGATCTGTCATTTCCAAAACGTGAAGCTTAACCCACGGGGTGAACTGCAGCGGGCATAGGCAGACGGTACAGTGATAACTTCATTTATAGGAGCCCAGAGCGGCCTTGCATGGAAAGCTTTAATTAAAAGAAAATAAAATAAAAAAAAACATAATGATATAAAAAACAGCAAATTACAAAAGTAGAGTCCAACGGTGCCAAAAACGAATAATAAAAAAAAATAAACAAAACTTTTTTCGGCATTGTATCGCTATAATCCACCACAAATATAATAAAAGTCTAATGATACAAATAACGGTGCAAGAACAAAGAAAATACTGAAAATGGAATCTAAGAAAATGTAGAACATGTGCGCCAATACTGAAATATTTAAAGAACAGAGGTTCAGCCTTTGGTTATGATCCCTAGTAGCTCCAGGTCTGATATAGAAGGGCCCAGTATTATGTCTTTATTTATGAAGCCCCATTAATTCCACAGCGCTTTACAGACATTATTGACACTGTCCCCATTGGGGCTCACAATCTAGAATCCCTATCAGTATGACTTTGGAGTGTGGGAGGAAACAGGAGAACCTGGAGTAAAGCCACGCAAACACGGGGAGAGCATACAAACTCCTTGCAGATGTTGTCCTTGGTGGGATTTGAACCCAGGACCGCAGGGCTGAAAGGCTGCAGTGCTGTTAACCACTGAGCCTCAGTGCTCAGTAGGGAAGTATGCTCATCGGTACCTTAAAAGGGATTGTCCACTATAAAAAAGAGGTTTTAAGGTTTCAGAAAATCTCTGTCCACAGGCTGCAGTTTGTTTAAAAATAAGAAATGTGCGCATTGTTCCCCCTCCCTGGGTCCAGCACTGAGCCTCCTCCGCTGCTCCTGGTGTTGGTTATTGTCTACAGTGTTAAAGTCACGCTGCAGCAAATCGGTGAGCTCAGCAGCTCAGAGCGTCTCGTGCAATTCACCTGAGCAGTGACGTCAGCACCGCAGACAATAACAGACACCGAGAGCAGCAGCAGAGACAGCACTGGACCCAGAGAGGGTGAGTAGAGCAAATTCTTTGGGTTATTTTGTTAAACAAACAGAGTCTGTGAAGTGGTGGTTTGGGTCCAACACCCAGCACAACCCCTTGAAGGTCCAGCTGTAGCAAGAAGTAACCATTCCGTACACTGTAGCGTCCCTTTACAGCTATCGCAGCTCAGCTCCTAATGAAGTGAATGGGATTTTTGGCAGTTTTAGAAAGATTAGTCTGAAAACTAAAACGGATATTGTAGTTCAGTACAAGTGCTGGAATATCAGACCTTCTAGATTACTGGATGCCGAGTACCCCACTATATCTCGCCTAACCTGGATGGAGAATAGTCGTCAAGTACGGTAACTCCAAGGCCTGCTCAAAATAACATGTAAAAGGTATAGGAGGACTGTACTCAATCAGGGCCATTTAGATTATTATAAAAAAAAAATCACCTATTTTAGTGTCCCCCCAAGAGCACTTAGGCCTAATTAAGTCTATAGTTTTTTCTCATGCTTGCAATGAAGGGGACTTTTTCTATCCGCATGCTGGGTCAGGTTTTCATCCATTTTTGGTCCTTGTGTGCATTTTATCATGAGAAAAAAAAATAAAAAGGTCACGCTTCTCTTCCCCATTATACAGCAAAAAAACAAAACAAAAAAAACCACAGATGGCATCCTTATGCTGTTCGTTTTTTCACCGACCCAGATCAAAAACAACAGATCTCCATTGCAAGAAAATATGGACACGTCGACAGCTCCATAGACAATAACAAGTATGGTATGTGTTCTATCGGTGAAGAACACAGATAGGACTTTTGTAGGTAAAAAAAAACATGAGTGAATGATGCTTTGGCACTGAAGAAAATGAGATGCTCATGAAATATACTGAATAATATTTAATTAAACTCCGACCAAAAGGAATGCAGAACAAAATCCGACATTTCCACCAATTCATGGCCTTTGTCAAAGTTATCTGTAAGAATGGTGGAGGCAGTGTCAGGAGTAACGCACATTGGGACGCTGTGCCTCGGGTCTATTTTTGACATGCGTCATTCTTCTCCGCATGAGATGTACACGGTTGAGCAGATCATCTACTTCATTAGAATGATGATTTGGACATTCATGAAAAAAAAAAAAAACTTATGCAAATGTGGCAAAATTATAGGAGCGCTGCATACCTGGCTCTTTTCAAAGCCCAGAAAGGAGAACATTTCAAGCATTTGTAGACACAGTCATGGAGGCGATAGCCACGATCTGCTACAAAGTACAAACTATACTGTAATATAAGTAGGTTTGTGCAACTGTCAGAACATAACCAATCTTCAAAAACTGCTTTAAGCTTTCAATATTCTTGTTTTCTCAAAGAACTATGGAGGCAGCTCCAAACTTCTTGAATTGTGGTGTTAGATCTACGTAGGGCGGAAGCTCAGGAATGTGCTCAATGAACACGGTGACCTCTGAGGACACACTCACTTTGTTCACGGAGATTATATTTAGCAAACCTAACATCCTGAGCAAGATCACAGTAAGTTGCCAACTCTAAGGGCGCCAAGAAATGGACTCCTTTGTCTTATAACATGAATGGTATACTGAAAGGCAAGAGGTGGCGGTAGAAATAAATATGCTAGAAAAATACCAGATAAAGATGAAACCAGAAGTTTCCATACACTACAGGTCCTTCTCAAAAAATTAGCATATAGTGTTAAATTTCATTATTTACCATAATGTAATGATTACAATTAAACTTTCATATATTATAGATTCATTATCCACCAACTGAAATTTGTCAGGTCTTTTATTGTTTTAATACTGATGATTTTGGCATACAACTCCTGATAACCCAAAAAACCTGTCTCAATAAATTAGCATATTTCACCCATCCAATCAAATAAAAGTGTTTTTTAATAACAAACAAAAAAACCAACAAATAATAATGTTCAGTTATGCACTCAATACTTGGTGGGGAATCCTTTGGCAGAAATGACTGCTTCAATGCGGCGTGGCATGGAGGCAATCAGCCTGTGACACTGCTGAGATGTTATGGAGGCCCAGGATGCTTCAATAGCGGCCTTAAGCTCATCCAGAGTGTTGGGTCTTGCGTCTCTCAACTTTCTCTTCACAATATCCCACAGATTCTCTATGGGGTTCAGGTCAGGAGAGTTGGCAGGCCAATTGAGCACAGTAATACCATGGTCAGTAAACCATTTACCAGTGGTTTTGGCACTGTGAGCAGGTGCCAGGTCGTGCTGAAAAATGAAATCTTCATCTCCATAAAGCATTTCAGCCGATGGAAGCATGAAGTGCTCCAAAATCTCCTGATAGCTAGCTGCATTGACCCTGCCCTTGATGAAACACAGTGGACCAACACCAGCAGCTGACATGGCACCCCACACCATCACTGACTGTGGGTACTTGACACTGGACTTCAGGCATTTTGGCATTTCCTTCTCCCCAGTCTTCCTCCAGACTCTGGCACCTTGATTTCCGAATGACATGCAAAATTTGCTTTCATCAGAAAAAAGTACTTGGGACCACTTAGCAACAGTCCAGTGCTGCTTCTCTGTAGCCCAGGTCAGGCGCCTCTGCCGCTGTTTATGGTTCAAAAGTGGCTTTACCTGGGGAATGCGGCACCTGTAGCCCATTTCCTGCACACGCCTGTGCACGGTGGCTCTGGATGTTTCCACACCAGACTCAGTCCACTGCTTCCTCAGGTTCCCCAAGGTCTGGAATCGGTCCTTCTCCACAATCTTCCTCAGGGTCCGGTCTCCTCTTCTCGTTGTACAGCGTTTTCTGCCACATTGTTTCCTTCCAACAGACTTACCATTGAGGTGCCTTGATACAGCACTCTGGGAACAGCCTATTTGTTGAGAAATTTCTTTCTGGGTCTTACCCTCTTGCTTGAGGGTGTCAATGATGGCCTTCTTGACATCTGTCAGGTCGCTAGTCTTAAGGTACCGTCACACATAGCGACGCTGCAGCGATACCGACAACAATCCGGATCGCTGCAGCGTCGCTGTTTGGTCGCTGGAGAGCTGTCACACAGACAGCTCTCCAGCGACCAACGATCCCGAGGTCCCCGGTAACCAGGGTAAACATCGGGTAACTAAGCGCAAGGCCGCGCTTAGTAACCCGATGTTTACCCTGGTTACCATCCTAAAAAGTAAAAAAACAAACGCTACATACTTACCTACCGCTGTCTGTCCTCGGCGCTCTGCTTCTCTGGTCTGGCTGTGAGCGCCGGGCAGCCGGAAAGCAGAGCGGTGACGTCAGCGCTCTGCTTTCTGGCTGACCGACGCTCACAGCCAGAGCAGGAGGAGTGCAGAGCACAGCGCTGGAGGACAGACGGCTGTAGGTAAGTATGTACTGTTTGTTTTTTTACTTTTAGGATGGTAACCAGGGTAAACATCGGGTTACTAAGCGCGGCCCTGCGCTTAGTTACCCGATGTTTACCCTGGTTACCAGCAAAGACATCGCTGAATCGGTGTCACACACGCCGATTCAGCGATGTCTGCGGGGAGTCCAGCGACGAAATAAAGTTCTGGACTTTCTTCCCCGACCAGCGATCTCCCAGCAGGGGCCTGATCGCTGCTGCCTGTCACACTGGACGATATCGCTAGCGAGGACGCTGCAACGTCACGGATCGCTAGCGATATCGTCTAGTGTGACGGTACCTTTACCCATGATGGGGGTTTTGAGTAATGAACCAGGCAGGGAGTTTATAAAAGCCTCAGGTATCTTTTGCATGTGTTTAGAGTTAATTAGTTGATTCAGAAGATTAGGGTAATAGGTCGTTTAGAGAACCTTTTCTTGATATGCTAATTTATTGAGACAGGTTTTTTGGGTTATCAGGAGTTGTATGCCAAAATCATCAGTATTAAAACAATAAAAGACCTGACAAATTTCAGTTGGTGGATAATGAATCTATAATATATGAAAGTTTAATTGTAATCATTACATTATGGTAAATAATGAAATTTAACACTATATGCTAATTTTTTGAGAAGGACCTGTATATAAAAAGACACATCTACATGAAATTAGAAAAACCCTTTTCCGTTTTAGGTCAATTAGGATTACCATAATCTAATATATAAAGCTGTGTGTGTGTGTGTGTGTGTGTGTGTCCGGGATTGGCATCTGCACCGTCGCAGCTACAGCCATAAAATTTTGCACAGTCACACATCTGGACCCCGAGAGCGTTATAGGCTATGTTGTGAGGTGAAATTTTAACCCCGCGCTTTCCAATTCACCAAACAATTTCCCCCCTATCTACATAATGGGGAAAAGTGAAAGGAAAAGTGTTGGAGGCAAATTGACAGCTGCCAGATGTGAACAAGGGGGACTTAAAGAATGAGAGCGATGGCGCCAAAGAGTACATACCGTACAGTTGCTAAGGTGGGGCCCGGACATGAGATACTCACCACACACGGGGATATGAACACACACACAAAATGCGCCACACACTACCACGTGCTTGAACACATATACCACCCTCAGCACACATTTCACCACACACACACCAACCTCACCACATAAAAGTCGAAACACAAAAGTCGCCGCTCAAAACTCGCCACGCGCAAAACTCGCCACATGCAAAAACTAGGCTCACCCAAAACTCGCCACAAGTGAAAAACTCACCTCATGGAAAACTCGCCACACGCAAAACTTGCACACGCGGAAAAATTGCCACATGCACAAAAGTTGCAACACATGCAAAAGTTGCCTCACACAAAATTTGCACATACTCAAAAGGCACCACACATAAAACTCGCCATGCGCAAAACTTGCTGCACACAACTTGCTACACTAGCCTGTCACATGCAACTCGACACAAAAAGTTGCTACACGCATGTTGCCACACAAAACTCAACACACACAACTTGACAAACGAAACTCGCCCTAAAACACACACAAGTCTGGTATTATCCTTCAAAAAAAAAATCTGATTAATAAGCAGACAAACTACAAGAGCAACAAATGTACCATATAGGAAATACGGCAGTTGTCAGTCACATGACCTGTCTATTATGTGTATGTGTGAGCTAATATATACTGCCAGGGGGAGGGCTTCCTGTTGGCTGGGGATTTATCAGGCTGCGAATTTTGCTTACAAATACTGAGGTAAAAATACTGAGCAAATAACGTGTGAGCGAGGTCTAATACAGGAGGAGATGACACACAGGTATATACTATATACAGGGGAGATGACACACACATATACTACTGTATATACAGGGGAGATGACACAGGTATATACTATATACAGGGGAGATGACACAGGTATATACTATATACAGGAGAAGATGACATACAGGTATATACTATATACAGGGGAGATGACACACAGATATATACTATATACAGGAGAGATGGCACAGGTATATACTATATAGAGGAGGAGATGACATACAGGTATATACTATATACAGGAGGAGATGACACAGGTATATACTATATACAGGAGGAGATGACATACAGGTATATGCTATATATAGAAGATGACATACAGGTATATGCTATATATAGAAGATGACACACAGATATATACTATATACAGGGGAAATGACACACAGATATATACTATATACAGGGGAGATGACTCAGGTATATACTATATACAGGAGGAGATGACATACAGGTATATACTATATATAGGAGGAGATGACATACAGGTATATACTATATACAGGGGAGATGACACACAGCAGGTATATACTATATACAGGGGAGAGGACATACAGGTATATACTATATACAGGTCCTTCTCAAAAAATTAGCATATAGTGTTAAATTTCATTATTTACCATAATGTAATGATTACAATTAAACTTTCATATATTATAGATTCATTATCCACCAACTGAAATTTGTCAGGTCTTTTATTGTTTTAATACTGATGATTTTGGCATACAACTCCTGATAACCCAAAAAACCTGTCTCAATAAATTAGCATATTTCACCCATCCAATCAAATAAAAGTGTTTTTTAATAACAAACAAAAAAACCAACAAATAATAATGTTCAGTTATGCACTCAATACTTGGTCGGGAATCCTTTGGCAGAAATGACTGCTTCAATGCGGCGTGGCATGGAGGCAATCAGCCTGTGACACTGCTGAGATGTTATAGAAGCCCAGGATGCTTCAATAGCGGCCTTAAGCTCATCCAGAGTGTTGGGTCTTGCGTCTCTCAACTTTCTCTTCACAATATCCCACAGATTCTCTATGGGGTTCAGGTCAGGAGAGTTGGCAGGCCAATTGAGCACAGTAATACCATGGTCAGTAAACCATTTACCAGTGGTTTTGGCACTGTGAGCAGGTGCCAGGTCGTGCTGAAAAATGAAATCTTCATCTCCATAAAGCATTTCAGCCGATGGAAGCATGAAGTGCTCCAAAATCTCCTGATAGCTAGCTGCATTGACCCTGCCCTTGATGAAACACAGTGGACCAACACCAGCAGCTGACATGGCACCCCACACCATCACTGACTGTGGGTACTTGACACTGGACTTCAGGCATTTTGGCATTTCCTTCTCCCTAGTCTTCCTCCAGACTCTGGCACCTTGATTTCCGAATGACATGCAAAATTTGCTTTCATCAGAAAAAAGTACTTGGGACCACTTAGCAACAGTCCAGTGCTGCTTCTCTGTAGCCCAGGTCAGGCGCCTCTGCCACTGTTTATGGTTCAAAAGTGGCTTTACCTGGGGAATGCGGCACCTGTAGCCCATTTCCTGCACACGCCTGTGCACGGTGGCTCTGGATGTTTCCACACCAGACTCAGTCCACTGCTTCCTCAGGTTCCCCAAGGTCTGGAATCGGTCCTTCTCCACAATCTTCCTCAGGGTCCGGTCTCCTCTTCTCATTGTACAGCGTTTTCTGCCACATTGTTTCCTTCCAACAGACTTACCATTGAGGTGCCTTGATACAGCACTCTGGGAACAGCCTATTTGTTGAGAAATTTCTTTCTGGGTCTTACCCTCTTGCTTGAGGGTGTCAATGATGGCCTTCTTGACACCTGTCAGGTCGCTAGTCTTACCCATGATGGGGGTTTTGAGTAATGAACCAGGCAGGGAGTTTATAAAAGCCTCAGGTATCTTTTGCATGTGTTTAGAGTTAATTAGTTGATTCAGAAGATTAGGGTAATAGGTCGTTTAGAGAACCTTTTCTTGATATGCTAATTTATTGAGACAGGTTTTTTGGGTTATCAGGAGTTGTATGCCAAAATCATCAGTATTAAAACAATAAAAGACCTGACAAATTTCAGTTGGTGGATAATGAATCTATAATATATGAAAGTTTAATTGTAATCATTACATTATGGTAAATAATGAAATTTAACACTATATGCTAATTTTTTGAGAAGGACCTGTACAGGAGATGACATACAGGTGTATACTATATATAAGGGAGATGACACATGTATATACTGAGGTGAAAATGAGGTGTGAGGTGAAAATGAAAAGGTGTGAGTGCAAAATGAGAGGAGTGAAGGAAAATAGTGGAGTGATCTGAAAATGACAGATGTGAGGTTGAAATGACAAGTGTTAGGGGGGAATGAGAGGAGTAAGGGAGAAAATGAGAGGTGTGAGGGGGGAAAATGAAAGATGTGATTGGGAAAATGAGAGGCGTGATGGGAAAATAAGAGAAGTGAGGTGCTATAACTAACCACAGATATTTACTATGCCCAGGCAACGCCGGGCTCTTCAGCTAGTCTACTATATAATTGTCTAAGGGTCACTTCCGTCTGTCTGTCTGTCCTTCTGTCACGGTTATTCATTCGCTGATTGGTCTCGGCAGCTGCCTGTCATGGCTGCTGCGACCAATCAGCGACGGCCACAGTCCGATTAGTCCCTCCCCTACTCCCCTGCACTCACTGCTCGCTCCGTAATCCCCTCCACTCACGCAGGGTTAATGGAAGCGGTAACGGCCCGCGGTGTAACGCACTCCGTTACCGCTGCTATTAACCCTGTGTGTCCCCAACTATTTACTATTGATGCTGCCTATGCAGCATCCAATTGTAAAAATATGTCATGTTAAAAATAATTTAAAAAAAACAAAAAACCTGCTATACTCACCCTCCGCCGCCTTACCCGCTCCTCGCTACGCTCCCGGGACCGCTCCATTGGAAGCGGCAGCTTCCGGTCCCGTCCCAGGGCTGGTGTGCGACAAGGACCTGCCGTGACGTCACGGTCACATGACCGCGACGTCATCATAGGTCCTGCTCACACCAGCCCTGGGACCGGAAGCTGCCGCTTGCAATGGAGCGGTCCCGGGAGCGTAGCGAGGAGCGGGAAAGGCGGCGGAGGGTGAGTATAGCAGGTTTTTTGGTTTTTTTTATTATTATTTTTAACATGACATTTTTACTATTGATGCTGCATAGGCAGCATCAATAGTAAATAGTTTTGGGAGAAAAAAAAAAAAGCTTTGCTGGTAATCCACAGGCAATCTAATTTTTTTTTAAAGATGCAATCATCTGCATACTTGACTGCAGATGTTTTCCTTCCCCATACAAATCAATAAGGAAAATCAGCAACATATTCATATTGTTTCAAGAATCATTTTATAATCTGAATGGCAGCTCAATTTCCAAGAAGAAAAATTCTGCAACATGTAAATAGTATTTTATAAGATTTAATCCACTTGCCTGCACCAATCCTCTGTGGATTCCATCTGAAACAATGCGGAGGTGAAGCCTGCAGATTTCCATTCCACATACCGTACATTTACCGTATTTACGACAGACTTGATGCACATTTGTTGGAGTAGGATTCTCCAAGTTCAGTAAGAGATTGCTACATCATTCAGCTGCCCAAGTCAGAGAATGTAATGCAGTCCATAATTTCTACTATTAACACTTTCAGGGCCTAAATTATAGTAAATCTATTGGAGAATGCTCCTCTGCTAATTTCCATCGACTTTTAAAGAAAAATGCCAAAAGCTGCACAATTTTTGAATCAGTACAAGCATTTGCAGTTTTTAAAACTGGATTTGTGGCATAAATTCCTATATACAGTCCCATATATGAGGCCTCATTCAGATGTCCATTCTTCACGTAAGCTTTCTACGAATAGAACAGTTTTTAATCCAAGTCATAGATCAAACTCGCCAACACAAGTGAATGGGTTCATGGGTAAGAAAGAAAAAAAAAAAACAGCACACAGATGGAAGTTATGTTTCACCAGCACGCAGTGTCAGGCAAAAAAGCAATATTAACATGCAGAGATGGGGTTAATCTGCAGGATAATAGCATTCTAAAGACGTGTGAACAACCCATTGAAAGCCCGACCGCCGGGAAGAAATTAGCTTTATGCCTACCGACAGCCTCCTGCTTTCAGTCATAGAGGTGCGGCTTCAGTCACCACTCAGTACAGGCTGTAACCGCCCCCTGGCACTGACTGACAGCCAGCTCCGCAGTCCAAAAAAAAAATACAACCAATATAAAAAGAGTGTGGGACCATAAATAGATATTTTTGTGATTTATAATTTTTACATTACATGTGGGAAAAAACAGAACTAAATAACCTCAACAATTCTTAGTCCATCCTTGTGCAACACTGTGGATCATGCAGGAAAATTTAAAAAAATACTCTGCAATAAAACCTAATTTTAGTTTTCTTACATACATTAAATGTAAAAAAAACTGGTGGGGGTTTTTATACTTTAATTATGTTTTTACTTAATTAATAAATTCCATCTAAAAGGCTGTAAAAAGTCCCATGATGATTAGTTCTGAGTTTAAATATGAATAATGAGTTGTGTTCCTCCTTCAAAAGGATTAATACCACATATGTGCCACGGCCTGCAAAAAAAAGGAAGTTAAATGGAGCGATTGAATCCTCTCCTGCAGAGTGGGTCGGCACAGGTGGCACAATGCAGTGAAGTCCTTGTGGTGCCAGCGTTGGCACGCTGGCAGATAGTGGGCCCATAAGCCCCCAGCAGCCCGGAATATAAAGGATGGAGTTTGATGGGCGATATCTTTCTCCTTCCAAAATTTTGTCCCCAAGACAACTGCTCATGTGGCCCTCACACTACGCCCGTATAACCAACAGCATAGCAATTCCTGACATGGAGCAGACCTTTTTTTTAAGTCGCGAACAACTCCTTTAATTTAATAACCCATTTTCCAGGACAATCATTTGACCGAATTGTTTGTCTTTCGTTTGCCAAGTGAGGATCCCGGGTGATCGTGCCACCATTCACTTACAGATGTATATACTACACAATGCTCTATATAAAAGTGACAAGACATTGCCATTCTGCTGCCAACTAAATCCTGAGGCTTCACGTTCAGCGAATATTGGGCTTTGTGTGGATTAACATACCACAGAATCATCGCTTCATTAGCCGGTAACATAAGACAAATAAATGTCCTCTTACTATGCAATATGGCGCGTGTAATCGATAG
This sequence comes from Ranitomeya imitator, assembly GCF_032444005.1. Taxonomy (NCBI): domain Eukaryota; kingdom Metazoa; phylum Chordata; class Amphibia; order Anura; family Dendrobatidae; genus Ranitomeya; species Ranitomeya imitator. The sequence goes on along the minus strand of NC_091284.1, from coordinate 50,802,512 downwards.
GTGGCTATCAAGAACAACTTCTGATTACAATAAAAATTTGATTGGTTAAAAAAAAAAAAAAGAACAACTTCTGACGATCATGGACAACATGGAGTGACCTGAAGTGCAAGAAAAAGTTAAAAGGGTTTTTATAAAAGACTATAAAACCCAAGGACGGTGGCCCAGTGGTTAGTACCGCAGCTTTGTAGCGCTGGGGTTCTGGGTTCAAATTCCACCAAGAATGACATCTGCAAAGAGTCTATATTAGTGATGAGCGCAAGTGCATGGTACTAGAGTATCGTGGGTGCTTGAGTGACATGTTCGAGTCCTCGCGGCCGCATCTTTCCCGCCTGTTAAGACACCCACAAAAGATGCGGTAGCAAACTCGAACACATCACTCCAGCACCCTCGATACCCGATGCATACCCGAGCACCCCAGGCAAACTCAAGAATCGAGTACTTGAGCTCATCACTGATTTATATGTTCTCCCTGTGTTTGCCTAAGTTTCCTCCGGGGTCTTTGCTTTTCTCTCATGCTCCAAAGACATACTGATAGGGACAGTGATGATGATGTCTGTAAAGAGCTGAGGAAATTAATGGCGCTATATAAGTGAATAAAATCAATATAATAAATAATTATTAGATGGAGAGTCCAACTCCGAGGACGTCCGCTGATCAGATTTGTTAAGGGTTTACAGTGAGGCAAGCGGGTATCACATATCATTGATTCCACTTTAAAACGCTAAATCTAGAAATGTTTGAATTTTTTTAAAAAAGAATAATGATATTTTGTCCGGTTGCACAAAGGGTAATGGGGGGAGGCTCCTGCTGCAGCCAGCTGTCTTATAGCCAGTGGGAAGAGGAGAGGTGATATGGCTGAGCTTCTGAGATACACACAGAACATTTCTTTATATATTTCTCAGTTTTTAATGAAATACAAGATGAAATGGAAAAATAAAAAATAAAAAGGAGGAGATGAAAGGTGTATTCCAGTGTATCTTACTTCTGTACTGGGAGGTGTGCAGCGCCGGTGATGACAAGTCCACAGATACCAGATAATGAATAGGACAAATACACAAAACCCGCCAAATGTGTGCGTTACGGCAGGTAGCTAGACACACAGCATCATTGGTGCTGCTCACCACCCGCTCCAAAAGCGAGCGGCAGTGGAATAACTCTTTCAGGAAGGAATTGCTTGGAAATGTTTTATTTTTTTCATTGTGCATTTTCTGTGTTAAGTGTTCCTTAAATTTGACCAAACTCCAGTACCAGACACAGTCAGAACCAAAATAGGATTTTGATCGACATCTCCACTTATGCTAATATTGCGCCAGAAGTCGGACCCTCTCAAATCAAATTTTGATTGCCTCCTCTAAATAAAGGCCAACAACTTTAAAGTCACAGAGACCCCTTTATGCTTTACAAATTAATACTTCTGTCACTGCTCTATTCAATGTCTATGGGACTACCAGACTCTCTTCGGCAGTCCCACGTACAAAGAGGATCGGTGGACGCATGCTGGACCGCCGCTTAATTCAGACGAAACCTCTTTTCGACTGGATTAGTACAATCCTTTTGAAGATGTTGGGTGGGATCATCCCAATGTCTTTTAGAAACAGTGCCGCTCTTGTAAATTGGTGGTTTCCGGTGTTGCAAGTTAGTGTATTCACGTCTCTCTAATATCATAAACGGAAGGAAGTAAGGTCCAACCCATTATTGCATTGCACTTGTGCTGTGATGGCTTCCCCCTTAGGCATTCAGCTTGTGCTTGTTCAATACTCATCAACTGTGACTGCTGATGAAGTGAAAACCATTACACTGTCTTTAGTGTAAAAACGGAGTGCTGAGAGAATTAACAACACAATTCCTTCAAATCCACCTACACACTCCTGGGATATCGGTTTGAACAGAAAACATCCATGGCAATCCTATATTCTGAAAGTCATGTTCCGCTGATTTCCCGCGAGAATGCAGCGTAACAGCAGGCGATCGATAGAGCAATGGAGCAGGAGCCTTCCACATTGGGCTGATGATGCAAGACATGAGGCAGAATAGAAGGATGATCTTCATTGACTCGGACCCCTGAGAGAACAGTTCATTGACCCCATAGAAAATATAGCTTCTGGAAACTGCACGGCATGGATGGAGCTGACCCAACGTTGCCATCACTACAGATGTTAATGACCTGCACCTCCACAGGGCACTGCACCATGCGATAGAGACAGGGACAATGTACAACCCAAGTTCACTTCTACGTCAATGGAATAAGTAACATGATGTCTCCAAGCTGTGGCATTTGCAAGATGTACAGATGCAAGTAATCTAGGAAGGAAAACAACACATCTCATAGAAAAACTTGCCGCCTCTTTCCCACCAATCCACAATGGGTGCAACTTAGCCAGATACTGTAATTCAGGGTTTCCCAACCATTTGGAGCTTTAAAGACCTTGAAAAAATTTTTAGCTCAAGGAACCTCAACCAAATCAATACACAACAAATATAAAAGAAACAAAAGCCAAAATATAGAGTAAGAGGATATAAGCAAAAAATGTAAGACACCATTTTACAATGTTAAACACCACAGACAGAACACAAAATTAATTAATAGACCAAAAAATGAATTCAGACTCCCTCACACTAACACTTTATTCCAGGGTTGTGAAGTCGGTAAGCTAAACCACAGACTCCGACTCCTCATTTTCCCCGACTTCCAACTTCAACTCCAAGGCTCTGACTCCACAGGACTGCCCCACTACTGAGCATGTACATAAAGTGCAGCACAGATTCATCTAAACTAAAAGCCCAGATCCTTAGATCAGGAACAGAGCAGACATTTATAGGACATTTTATAACTTTCCTAAATTATTATGAAAACATTTACAGAACGTCCTGTACTGAACTACTGTAGCCAATTTATTATATATTTTAGGAGTCGGTCCATTTCATACAGACTTCAGCTTCACAACTCCAACTCCATATCCCTGCTTTATTTCCAGTTACCGGACAACACATTTCATTCAGACATGAAATTTAATTCTGAAACAAGCAAGTTCCTAAATATAACTAAAATATAACTTTTAATATTTACCAATAAAAAAATATCAAACAAATAGTGCTAACAAAAGTGCAGAGTGCATACGAACCACATACAGACATATATAAAAAAAAATATAGTCTGCTGGGGTAACACCCTGCCACATGATACAGCTCGGGTCGAGAGCCGTGAGATCTTGAGGTTACGGATTCATAGTTCCTGACCGAGCTCTGTCCAAGACACTAGTGGATCTACCCCTACACTAGTTGGTATCTTGGTGTGTGGTTATACGCTTATGTGTTTTTATATATGTCTGTATGTGGTTCGTATGCACTCTGCACTTTTGTTAGCACTATTTGTTTGAACCTTTTTTATTGGTAAATATTAAAAGTTATATTTTAGTTATATTTAGGAACTTTCTTGTTTCAGCATTTGGTATATTCTGGTTCCTTTATCTATTGAGTCTAGCTTTATTTGATGAAATTTAATTCAGAGCACAAGCATCAGACCTTAAAGGTCATTCAGGCCCCCAGACACCAAGCCTATCCAGGACCCCACACCTAACCTTGGTCTCGGACACAATGCCTAACTCGTGTCCCAAACCTCACGCCTAACCAACGCCCTGGACTCCATGTCTAACCCTGGCATTGGAACCAACATCTAACCCAGTTACCAGACCCCACGCCAAACATGGGTCTTAATTTTTGGAGACCTGAATTGATTTTCTATGTCAAAAAGAACAAGTCAATTCAGGTCCAAAAATTAAGTCAGACTCTAATGTAAACCATTGACCATGGTTGACCACATCCACACATAGACATGGCACCCTTCATATAGTAGAAAAGAAAGCGCTCTGCAACACAGTGGTGGCATGTGTCTATAGCGCAGCCTCCTCTCTGATCTCCATTGACGTGGTTAGACATATATGCGTATGTTTCAAAGAAGTCATTTCCGACCAAAACGTCACATGTATTACACTTTGTCAATTGGACCACATAAATTAAAGTTTACTGTTTTTTCACCATACTCTACTCATAGTGCCAGATTTTTTCTATTATACGAATTATACAGATTGGGATCCTATCCGGGTCCCTATACTTGCCAGGAGTGGGGTATTTCCTTTCTACACTGCATGGTCCTTGCCATCGGTCAGTCTCCTCACCTGTGTCGTGACTGAGCCATCTCTGGGCAACAATGCTTTGAATGAACCACCTTACATCTTTTCCTCTCCTAAGCAAACTGCTCCAAACTCGCAAGACTCAAAGAGTCGCAAGGTCAAAGAGACTTGAGAATCTTTGAACATCCAGCCAAAAAGTTCAGTGCCAAACAATGGTATCACCACATAGCTCCCAATAAACACTGAATAGGTTTAGTGTCCCTAAATGGATGACAGACGATGTGAAGAACAGGATTTGCCATTTCTAATGGTAGCATCACACTCAGCGACGCTGCAGCGATATAGACAACGAGCCGACCTAAACTAGATCGCTGGAGCGTCGCTGTTTAGGTCGCTGTAGAGACGTCAAACACAGCAACTCCAGAACGATGCAGGAGCGATCCAGTGACGTAACGGCGACTCACTTCTCGTTCTCGCTGATTGTTAACTCCTTGTCAAACAGCCGGAGTGTACCGATCCGACACACATCTAGGGGCCCTATGCTCGTTGCTGGCGTCGTTGCTTTTGATGTCAAACATGACGATACACGCCGACCTGGCGACGAAATAAAGTTCTGGACTTCTAGCTCCGACCAGCGATGGCACAGCGGGATCCAGATCGCTGCTGCGTGTCAAACACAACGAGATCGCTATCCAGGACGCTGCAACGTCACGGATCGTTGTCGTTGTAAAGTTGCTGAGTGTGACGGTACCTTAAGAAAGGAGGGGGGGAAAAAAGAATCTACATTGTGTTTGAGTTTTCCTGTAGAAATAGTAATGATCTCCACAGCGAGAATTCCATAATGATGACACAGCAGCTATTAAAGTGGCTGGTGACAAATCGCTCGGCGGCCAGCATCGAGCACATTAACATATAATGGGGCCTGACTGAAAATACAATTGCAAATCAAATGCCCAAGAACAAACTAAACGCTTCATTGTTCAGATGGAAACTTCCTTCCTTATCCCTGAGCCCGAATTTCTCATTATAAGCATCGATAGCATTGAGAAGCAAACCGAAAAATGAGATTTCAGGTAAAAACTCCCCTTTGGGACAAACACATTTTGAATCTCCATGCAAATACTTTTCTGTACTCAGGTTATTTTCTTTTATGGATTTTGTGTCCTACAGGATTATTTCTTGTTTCCCAAAGCAAAGTCAAAAACGGTTCCATAATTAGTGATGAGCGAACATCTTATCCAAGCATGCCCGTGCGCTAATAGAGTATCTTTGTCATATGGCTATGTTCGACAGCCGCAACACATGCAAGGATAGCCTGTTTGTTAGTCAATCCCTGCATGTGTTGCGGCTGTTGAACAACCGCGAGACATGCAGTCGCGGCGACTCGACCATAGTATTGGAGCACGCTGAAGATACTCTATTAGCACACGCACATGCTCGGACAGCACCTTATCCGAGCACGCTCGCTCATCACTATTCTTGATACTACAAAGCAACGAGACAGAAAGTGCCCATAAGTGTAAACGATACCGATAGGAGCACAACATGGCTGGCAGTCCTGAATTTGCCTGAACTGTGCTGATTGTTTGGGGATATAATCCATCAAATTTAGGGCTGACCTAAAGGGGCAGAGTTTAGATAAGTACCATCCCAAGATGGCTGAATCCACTTGGGTTGGTAAGTTCTTGGACATTCCCAGGTGCCGGTTTTGAACTTTGATCACATACTCAACCCAGCCTTACAGAAAAGTATCAGCCAGAACGTGAAAAATTGGAAAAAATTAGGCAGAACATTAAAAAAAAATTAATTTACGGTAGATACATTTCATATTGGTTGGACATACCAGGGGAACATCTACGTTAAGCTTTTTTGGAGATGACTTTGGACACGCAATTTGCTAACACATCACGTATATTACATTTTGAACAGACAGCATTATCTTATATCAAGGAAAGAAAGTGCCGTATGCTGCAATTAGGCAGAAAATGTCCAGACACGACTTACTCGGCGATCTATGAAATACAAGGGCATTGTGTTGGAACCTTCTAGACATCGTCTTACACTTACGTGCTAGAACAGGTTGGAAGGAGAGGTCACCTAGGGTTAAAGCAAACCTTGGTTAGTTCCCTGGAACAAGTCCGATGTTTGCTTTTTTAATATAACACTTTCCAGTTACAGTTCTGCACCTGGAATTTTATCTGAATAAATCCTTCTTTCCTCTCCGGGAAAGACTAATTAACTAACTGAAACCTGGTCATACACAAGAGGAGATTTCGTGTTTATGAACCGCACAGTCGGTTCTCGATGTGTCGGAAGTAGAAGCGGAGATATTTAAGCGAATTGGACAAAAGCTAAAGTTGTAATCATCAGATGACCATTTTCAGAGTATCTTCAAAATGGCAGGTCTTGTGGAGTGCACCTAATAGGGAGCACTACCTACCAGAACGGGTCAAAGAAGGGAAGGCTGCAGAATGGGTTAGGGTGGGACAGTTCTAAGGGTCATGATGTACGTGGGGAGGGACAGAGAAGAGGAAAGGCGGGGGGCAGAAAAGAAGAGGAAGGGCAAGGGAGCAGAAAAGAATAGGAAGGGCGAGGGGCAGAAAAGAAGAGGAAGGGCGAGGGGCAGAAAAGAAGAGGAAGGGCGGGTGGCAGAAAAGAAGAGGAAGGGCGGGTGGCAGAAAAGAGATAGGGCGAGGGGCAGAAAAGAAGAGGAAGGGCGAGGGGCAGGAAAGAAGAGGAAGGGAGAGGGGCAGGAAAGAAGAGGAAGGGCGAGGGGCAGGAAAGAAGAGGAAGGGAGAGGGGCAGGAAAGAAGAGGAAGGGTGAGGGGCAGGAAAGAAGAGGAAGGGCGAGGGGCAGGAAAGAAGAGGAAGGGAGAGGGGCAGGAAAGAAGAGGAAGGGCGAGGGGCAGGAAAGAAGAGGAAGGGAGAGGGGCAGAAAAGAAGAAGGGCGAAGGGCAGGAAAGAAGAGAAAGGGCGAGGGGCAGGAAAGAAGAGGAAGGGCGAGGGGCAGAAAAGAAGAGGAAGGGCGAGGGGCAGGAAAGAAGAGGAAAGGCGAAGGGCAGGAAAGAAGAGGAAAGTAAGGGGCAGAAAAGAAGAGGGAAGTGAGGGGCAGATGAGAAAAGGAAACAGAGGAAAGGGAAAAAATTAAACTGATGGGAAAAGAGAATACTAAGGAATGTGAAAAGAAGATATTGAGAGCAACTGAAGAGGAAATTGAGAGGAAGGGGAGCAGAGAAAATGGAGGTGAAGAGAGGCTATAAGGAAATAGGGAAAAAAGTAGAAAATTGAGCAGATGGAGAGAATTTTGCTCAGTGGGGATATAAAATAGGTAAAGTTAAAATTGCCGACTTCTAGTAATTAGCAGACTAAACACAATAGACTGCAGTCACAGTTCTTCATGTGGTATTCTGCAGATTTTACCTACAAGCAATTGTAGAAGACGATCATACACCTGTTTTGTTTTGTTTTTTTACGTAAATGAGTTGCTGAATGCAGCAAGACCACAAGAAACATTTGGCGCCATTCACCTCACAAACACCTGCCACCTAACCAGACAACAAAGGGTTCAAGCACCTTCATAAAGTTATCAATGCCTCCAGGAAACTGACAATGGTCTTTAGCATTCACGTCCTCGTAAGTTCTGTAGGTTTATATATTCAGAGGTCAATCATGGTCATTGAGCGGGTTTACACGATTGAGCATTCATATAAAAACAGGCCTCTCCTGTGCACACAGAACAATGAGTAATAGATTGCTCTGGGTGAAGAGGCGGTCATCATTCTCAGCAGCACATATCTTGTTTACACAGAATGATGTGCTGCCGAAATGATGAACAATGGTTTTTTTTTAAGCAAGCTAAAAGATCAGCACCCTGTTTACACTGCAACAATTTTCCGGAATAAGCGTTCCTTGTAAATGCACTTGGATTACAGCAGGGATCCTCATATCTCAGAGCAGAGTCAACCAGGCTTGGACATCAAGGACTTATAGAGAGAAATAAACATTACCAGTCAAAACCTCGCCATTAGAAAGCAAACCAGACACTCATTAAAGGGGGTCTCTGTGGAAAAAAAGTTATCACCTATTGACAAGATGGGTAATTACGGTACTTAATCAGTGGTGATCTTCCCCTATCGGTAGAGTTTTTTGCCCATTAGAATGCGGTAGCAGTACTCAACCGTAGGGTCATTCATTTTCTATGGTGCTGCAGAGCGCTGAGCACAGTGATCACACATTGCATTTTTTAAACTTTTTTTTTTTGCTGCATTTTTTTTAATGCAAATTAAAAGTTGCACCAGCAACGTCTCAGATTTCAGAACTCTCATGCACACACATTGCTTTTTTTTTTCTACCAGACAATTAGAAAACTGATGCGTTTTTGAAAACTGCAGCATGTTACTTTCAGCATTTTTGCAGCATTTTTTCACCCATAGAAAGCAATGAGTAAGAGCAAAACCACTGGTATCTAGTTTCTCTGCGTTTTTGGTGCAGAAAACTCAGGAACAACAGGCATTAAACTACATCAGCATGAAAAATGCAGCAAAAAAAGAAAAAAAAAAGTAGCAAAAAGCAATATGCTCGGTTTTTAGCTTCTTTACTGCCAAAAGAGCAGGTTGTGCCTGCTAAAAACCACGCAGCAAAAACTCTAAGTGTGAACATCGCCTCATAAAGGATGAATGGCGAAGCGGTCAGACATAAAAATGCCCCAATCAGGATAAAAATTCCATGATCTGCTGATCGGTGCAGGTCCCAGCCGCGAGATATCCCCCCAATCAGCAAGTTATCAACGATCCTGCAAAAAAGAGAGATATCAGAATGCGGGACCGCTGGGTAGAAGGACGCCCATAATAGGATGCTATAGGAAAGAATGTTAGTTTTAGAAATCTGCTAGTGATTAGCGAGTGTGCTCGAATAAGGATTATCTGAGCATGCTTGGGTGCTAACCGAGTGTCTTCGGTGTGCTCAAAAAAAAATGCTCGAGTCGCCAAGGCTGCATCTCTCGTGGCTGCAGGCATTATCTGTTTGTTAGGCCATCCCTGCATTTGCTGCGACTGTCAGACAGCAGTGAGACATGCTGCCGCAGTGACCAGAGCATTTTTTTTTTTCGAGCATACCAAAGACACTCGGTTAGGACACCAGCATGCTCAGATAACACCTTATGCCAACACGCTTGCTCATCATTAAAAATAGCACATCAACCATGATTACATTTGGTAACTTAAAGGGGATGTCTGGTACTTTAACATCAATGGTCTATCCTTAGGATAGGTCATCATTACATTAATCGGTGGGGGTGCAACACCCTTCTCCCCCTCCAATCAGCTGTTCAGACCTAGAACCAAGTGAAAATTACTTTTTTTTAAATTACAGATTATGATATGAAGAAAAAAAAAAATAATACTAAAATGTTAAAAAAAAATACATTCAACATAATACCTGACCTAAACAGTAGGCCATTTTCCTTTTAATGTTCTATATTTTCATTCCATGGGTGTACCGTATATGGTGCACCCAATGCATGTTTTAAAGGGAATCTGTCAGCAAGATCATCCCTACTCCCCACATTATATATCTGCACATGCAGGAGTGGTAAAGGGGTCAATGGATTTACGTTTCAATCTGTTGCTGAACTTCCAGGTCATTCTAGTTCACATTCATATGCAAATAAGGCGATATGTGCTCTTTTACATTTAGAGCACTTGAAGGGGCTTACCCATGAACGAAGTACATTTTTAACTAATAGATTTTGGAATAATAACAAGTTCCACAATTGAATATGTTAAAAAAAAAAAAAAAAAAAAAGTTCCTTTGTTGAGATAATCTTATAAATGCGCCCCTACCATGCACCGAGTAATTGCTGTACCCGACCGTACAGGAGCACGGCCTGAACACACCACACCGCCCGCATAGGGCATGATACAAAAGAGCACACAGAAATCACAGAAGCTGCTCTCTGTGAGGTAAAACATTTCTCTGCTTGTTTAAAGGGACTTGTCACCTGAATTTGGCGGGCTATACCCTGTGTCCAGTCCGATGGGCGGTGTTTCCTTTTCTTTCATTCACCCCTTCCTTTCCCGCTGGCCGCAATATTTTCTTGAATTTCAGTAGGTTTCCTCTGTAATTCACGCGTGCGCAATGCAATCTTGCCTTGCGCACGCGCAGTATGCTTTGCCCAACTGCGGGCAAAGCCGAAAAGCATTAGTTCGCATGCGCCAGCGCACTATATCCTGGAAGTATTTCGCTGTGTCCCGGGACATAGTGCGGCGGCGCATGCGCACTAATGCTTTTCGGCTTTGTCTGCAGTTAGGCAAAGCGTGCTGCGCGTGCGCAAGGCAAGATTGCGTTGCGCACACGTGAACTACAGAAGAAACCTATTGAAATTCAAGAAAATATTGCGGCCAGCGGGAAAGGAAGGGGTGAATGAAAGAAGAAACACCGCCCATCGGACCGGACACAGCCCGACAAATTCAGGTGACAGAGTCCCTTTAAAAACTGGTTTTACCTCACAGAAAGAATGGGAACAGTAGGCCATTTTCTGAATCATTCATTTTTTGGTTCAGTGTTCCTTTAAACATGGGTTCTTCTACAAATTACGGGTCATCTCCAATAGTAGGAGAATCTGTCAGACAAAAAGGGACGTGCCCAGCATAATAACCACGCAAAAAATAACCACAATATTAGTGATAGTAACAAATACCATGACATGCTGAAAAACAAAGGAGTATTCCCATCTCCAAGATCCTATCCCAATATGTAGTAGGTGCAATAATAATAATATTAGCAAATACCACCAATTATAAATGTAGTATAGTTTTTTTTCTAACTCACTGTTTCTCATTCCTCATGTGCAGGCATTGCAGGGTCTTTTGTATCCATGGTTACGACCACTAGCAACTCGCTGTCACTATATCAGTGATCATAACCATGGATACCTAAGGTCCTGCAATGCCTGCACATGAGGAAAGAGACATAGCGAATCAGAAAAACTTTACTACATTTCTAATTAGAGATATTTAATAATAATAATAATAATAATAATAATAATAATATTACTACACCTACTACATATTGGGCTAGGATCTTGGAGATGGGAATAACCCTGTAATTTTTTCCCCAAAATTTACTCATTTCCGCTCGAGCCAACCCATTATCTTCCAGCATTGTATCAAAATAATAAAATGTTCCCTGTAAGAATAATTATGAAGACAATCTCCACTTTTAGTGAGCACATGACATTTTGCTTACAACGGAGAACGTGTATTTTTCATTAAGCGTCCTGACTCCGACGTCCATTTGCAGTAATTCTGTCCAATGCGGACTGCAGTGTTCATTCAGCTCTAGAGGCCGGGAAGCGTAAGCCAATAATTGAATGTAGCAGGCGCTCCCTCTTGCAAGGAGCAGCGTATATCTGAGCTACAATGAAAATTTGTCAAGGTGACCTCATATCCAGAGCAGCTGCAGGCGTCTGCAATTTAACAGAACTACAAGTTGCTACGGCCGAGGAAATGCTGACCGCAAAATACACATCTACGGTCCCCAAATAAGCTCTAGGTGGCCATTATCTATACACGTGTGCCAGTTATTGTAGAGAGTGCGTAACCGCAGACAGAATTACATTGCACAATATACTGCTTTCCCACAAAAATTGCTTTTTAGCCCAATAAATAGCAAAAGGCATAGAGAAGAGGTAGCACTCAAGGTATACAACAGCTGCAGGCTTATGTGTATGCGCAGTATTACGGCAATCCTTAAGCTTTTGTTACCCCGATGCTGTGTGACCTCTCTGAATTGTGAGTATCAGATGTTCCATGAAGTCTTTCTTTATTGAGATGCTACAGATAATAGTTGCTGTATGTCCCAAGTAGAGATGGACAGATCGATTCGCACGACGCCAGTCCAGCCCTGTGAGACCAGCAATTGTTTTATCTCCGGAGATCCACCAACACAGCTTTTGATTAGTCCAGGCTAGCTCGACATCATGCCGCAATAATGACCGTGCCAGCTCGGCCAATCAAAAGCCACGCCAGGGATCCCAGAAGAGATTCCCCAGCCTGACAGACAAAGCTGCCTATATATTAGAAAACAAATGAGTAAATTTGCCCCAATGTGTCCAGACCCTTCCCCATTCTCAGGGAGACACTAATTTGAGTCACACAATGCAAAAAGTAGATCATGTTTTGGCCTAATTCCAAGAGCTAGCACCAACACTAGGACCTTGCCACTCAGTACACCCCCCAAGGAGCTGAAATCGGTGTTTCACTATGGACAACCCCTCTTTAGTCACCTACCTGTAAGCAAATTCCACTTCCTAGACTCCCCCCCCCCCCCAAGTAATTGTGTTCGATTCCCCTACAGCGCCCCCCGCAAGAAAATAAAGAGTTACACAGTTTGCCGACACAAGTGGCACAATGCGATCCCATCATTGTGCCACCTTTGACGAGACGTTGACATCATGTAGGTCTTAGTCTTTCAGGCGCCTGCGGACAATAGAACAGAGCGTGGTGGGGCAGCCCCATGCTCTACTGCAGGATCCAACCGCTTTAGTGCCATGTTGATATAGTTAAAAATGGTGCTCTCCCAAAGACTTGGGGCACCCGGCGGTCAGAAGTCGAGGGCATGTGCACTGCCTCGGATATTTAATGTCACTGCTGGTTGACTTTAATTGAAAATCTACACCCAAAAAAATTCTGGCCAGGGACAACTGCCCCTGTGGCTCACTCTTTCTGCACCACTGTCAAATAGGGTATTAGAGAACCCCTTTATGTGTTCTAGAAAATCCTTCTAAAAAAAAACAAAACATACGCTCCATTGTTATTAACCCATTCTGAAGACTATACAAGAGGCGATGGTAAAACCATCTCTAAAATGTAGACAGCAGGACGGTTTTACTGCAGGCGTAAAATCAGGTGTGAAGACACAAACACAAGCCATGACTTAGACAAGTGGATGGAAGCCATACTGAGATTGTATATATTAAGTCATCCCAACCTCAGATGACCCCTACAGAACAGCTGCAATGGAGACTGCATGAAGTTCCTTCTGTTTTGGTAAGAAGCACATTATGGAAGGTCAAGTAAGGGCTCTCAAGATGCGTGTCTTCACCATGTAAACACTATGGTCTTCAAAAATATATACGGTATATATATTTCACTGCAAAGAGGAGCAGGTGCATTTTAGCTCCAAACAAGCTGAAGTTCACAAATACGAAAGCAAGAAAAAGAAACAGCCTAACCAAATCACAACCGATTCATCCTTAAAAGGGGGTCATCCAGAATTAGAAAGTATGGCTGCATTCTTCCGAAAACAGCACACCTGTTCTGTTGTGTGCAAGAAAGTGGCCATGTTTGTCTAATACTGGACAAGTTTAAGAGGGGTCGATTTTCCTTCTGCCATTTGTAAAATGGTCATTTAAGAACTGGTCCAGTCACAAGGTCTGAATGATGGATCCAATCACTACACCCCTTGGATACATGTACACGTGATGATGACGTCTCTTGACTGAAATCAGTGGCATTTGTGAAGACCCTAAAGACCCGGCACAGGTCCAACTGGCTGCCCTTGACTCCAGGATCAAGACCAAGAGGCGACATAATTGTTGTATATGTACAAAAATGAAGACATGGACTTGGAGGTCTTGCTCAATTTTGCAACACAAGGTGGAATTTATAGAGGATGCTGGTTATAATACATACGGTAGACTGTATAGATTTGGCTGGAGTAGCCGGGAATAGGGAACTCCAATACTGGCCATTTAATTTTAATTTTGTGGTCAATAGTGACCGTGTCATCCACTTAGTTAGATCAAGGATGAGTCCACCCGTGTTTGTCTATTGATGCCCTGCAACATAATTGAAGGACACCAATGGACTGTTATGGCATCAAAGGATATAGGACTATTAGCCCAAAATTATTACAGACATATAATCACTGCTAAGGTGAATAAGTATAGAAAAGGGGTTACGGAAGAGAGCCATGATGTTTGCAAGAAGACAGGCCTGGGCTGTTACACTGAGGAGAGGCAGACCGGGCCATAGAATGGCATCCATCCAGTAGCAGGACTGGTCCATGCTCCTCTGTGCAACGAGGAACATGAAAGTACATGCAGGAGTCCTACAAGATGACCTCCAGTAACTATTGCTGTGAACGTTACTGACCAAGCTGTCAAAGACTCCATTAGGGTGGCATGATGGCCTGTCCTGTATTGGGACCAGTGCACAGAACCCAGTACCGTACAGCTCAATTGAGATGCCATAGTGAACGTGATGCTGTCTGCAACATCTTCCAACATACCCGCTTTGATGGTGGTCATTGATAGTCTGGGGAGGTGTATGCTTGGAGGATTAAACAAACCTTCATGTGATAGCTAATGGTACCAAAACTGCTTTTAGGAATCAAGATGAAATCTCAGAACCATTGTCAAACCTTACACTTGTGCATTGCCCTGCCTGGTGTTCCTCCTGGTGCAGGACAATGCCCGAACTCATATGACCAGAATGAGGGAGCGGTTTCTGGATGATGATGGAATTGATGCCAAGGACTCTTCTTCACGTTCCCCAGACCTGAATCCAATCGAGAACCTCTGAAACATTATGAATTGGTGCCTCCGATAATGCCATGTACATGAGCCACTGAGAACACCAGGTAGTGCCACAGACTGTCAAGGAGCCACTGATGATGCCAGGTAGTTCCAAAGACCATCCATGAGCCAATGAAGATGCCAGGTAGTGCCACAGACCGTCCACGAGCCAATGATGAGGTCAGGTAGTGTCACACCCTGTACATGAGCCACTGATGATGCCAGGTAATGCCACACCCTGTACATGAGCCGCTGATGATGCCAGATAATACTACAGACTGTCCAGGAGCTACTGATAATGCCAGGTAGTGTCACACCATGTACATGAGCCACTGAGAATGCTAGGTAGCGCCACAGACTGTCCATGAGCCAATGATTATGTCAGGTAGTGCCACAGACTGTCCATGAGCCACTGATGATGCAAGGTAGTGCTACACATTGTCCAGGAGCCACAGAAGATGCACGGTAGTGCTACACATTGTTCAGGAGCCACTGATGATGCCAGGTAGCGCTACACATTGTCCAGGAGCCACTGATGGTGCCAGGTGGTGCTACAGACTGTCCAGGAGCCACTGATGATGCCATGTGGTGCTACAGACTGTCCAGGAGCCACTGATGATGCCATGTGGTGCTATAGACTGTCCAGGAGCCACTGATGATGCCATGTGGTGCTACAGACTGTCCAGGAGCCACTGATGATGCCATGTGGTGCTACAGACTGTCCAGGAGCCACTGATGATGCCATGTAGTGCTACACACTGTCCAGGAGCCACTGATGATGCCATGTGGTGCTACAGACTGTCCAGGAGCCACTGATGATGCCATGTGGTGCTACACACTGTCCAGGAGCCACTGATGATGCCAGGTGTAGTACTAGACACTGTCCAGGAGCCACTGATGATGCCATGTGGTGCTACACACTGTCCAGGAGCCACTGATGATGCAATGTGGTGCTACACACTGTCCAGGAGCCACTGATGATGCAATGTGGTGCTACACACTGTCCAGGAGCCACTGATGATGCCATGTGGTGCTACACACTGTCCAGGAGCCACTGATGATGCCAGGTGTAGTACTACACACTGTCCAGGAGCCACTGATGATGCCATGTGGTGCTACACACTGTCCAGGAGCCACTGATGATGCAATGTGGTGCTACACACTGTCCAGGAGCCACTGATGACGTCAGGTGTAGTACTACACACTGTCCATGAGCCACTGATGATGCCATGTGGTGCTACACACTGTCCAGGAGCCACTGATGATGCCATGTGGTGCTACACACTGTCCAGGAGCCACTGATGATGCCATGTGGTGCTACACACTGTCCAGGAGCCACTGATGATGCCAGGTGTAGTACTACACACTGTCCAGGAGCCACTGATGATGCCATGTGGTGCTACACACTGTCCAGGAGCCACTGATGATGCAATGTGGTGCTACACACTGTCCAGGAGCCACTGATGACGTCAGGTGTAGTACTACACACTGTCCAGGAGCCACTGATGATGCCATGTGGTGCTACACACTGTCCAGGAGCCACTGATGATGCCATGTGGTGCTACACACTGTCCAGGAGCCACTGATGCCGAGATCCAGGTCTAGAATCCCACAGGACACCTTCCATCATCTCAACCGCAGCCCAAACATTGTAGAACTGCACACAGGAGAGTGGAAGCCACAAACTCTACTCATCACATTATGAGTGGCCATGATGGAATTCATACAAGTTGGATCCACTTGCGAGTTCAGTTTTTTTTCCTTTTTATTTTTGGGGCGATTTGGAATCTAGACCTCAGACCGCTGACTCTTTAGGTTCCATCGACCGTGGAGACGTTGCTTTGCTTCAGCTTTGATTTCAGTTTTCAGTGTCCCCTTAATTTTTTTTTTCTTCCTAACACCGTATTTCACCAAAAATTCCTCCGAGAGGTTTAAGGGCCATCATCTGTATCTTTAGTTTTAACAGATTAAATCTAAAAGCCACGTAAACCAGTAAATCCATTACGACAGGCCGAAACATTGTAAAGTTCACAAATTTCCATACTGCACGATTCTATTCATAGGAGAACCTCACATTTCAGATAGAAAGCAAGACAAATGCCTGGAGTAACAAGGCCTGGCGGGTCACCCTCCATGCCAACTGTCAGATCCAGGAATGCCACACCCCGCCTGTACAGTGTAACCCTTCCCTGACCCCATGGGACAACAAGCTGCACATTATTCACTACCATCAGGATTTATAGGCTGCTAATATCTCCTGGCAGATGGAAGGTTAAAGGATTTCATTCCTGTTATTGCCAACGTGGACAAAGAGGTGGTTACTGGACGGCTCAGAGTCATGCACACAGCAATGTGGTCATACATGGCCCTGGTCACACTTCTCAGACTATTATGTGACGAGACGAGATCCACAATATGATACAACTGATGGGAGGAAAGATTGTACCGGAAAGAAAAACTGACTGGTGAATTTCACTACTGAAGAAAATTTAGGGAACTGGTCACCTGCCATAAATATGTAACGTTTCACCTAAATGCCGCAGTTCTCCTGAATCCGACAATGTTTTCCTCGTCTTCCTGCTCCTCTCCATTCCAGAGATACGGCCCTTCTTCCTTGTATATAAATCAAGTCTGGTTAGCCAAGTGGGCGTGGGCCTCAGCTCTTCTGTGGGTGTGTTCTTGAGGTTGACTTGTCAGTTGACTTGCAAGACTAGATTTAAGAAGGGGAGGGCTATATATCAGGGACAGAGAGGCGTAGGAACAAAAGGAAAACAACGCCGGATTCAGAAGAACAGAGGCATTTACACCAGGTGAAGAAAATTTATTAAAAAGAATAAAATACATTTTTATGGCACGTGACAGGTCCTATTTAACATAGCTCATCGGCAAGAGATCAAAAGTAAGCAACTCAAAAATGAACGAATGAGCTGCAATTCCCAATGCAGCCATAGACACAAATGGCGGCGCTGTTTCGTTTTGAAGTTTTTCTTTTAAACGTCATAGAAACCATTAGAACAGCGGAAGGCGATAGAGATGGCATTTCATTTCCATTGACTTTAATTGGGATAAACAGCAATTTAATAAATCAGCCGACACCTTGCATACGCCCAAACACAAGAACATGTCACCCAGGAGATATTTGCAGTTTTAGACGTGTAGAACATCAATCCAGATTACCAAAAATCAGCAGAGCAGAAAACCAGTTGAACAAGTTAAGACAGAAATCCTTCATGAGAAAGCTCCCCAAGACGCTGGAAGTCACTAACAGTCTGGGATATTCCTTCATTTTTAACAATTACAAGAAGAAAAAAAATCCGACTAATTGTTCGTCAAAATGGTCATTCAGGAGCCTGGGAAAGTTGGTTGACAACCCTTCTAGGAGCTGCATCTGTGCTCAGATTAGTAGTTATTCATTTTCCTCAGTTATTCCTCCTGGAAATGTATGAATGGATTGACTGTTATCATTCTCTTAGTTAATGAAGCATGTCCATCCACACTCACACAGGACATGGATAAACCCTACAGACAAGGAGAAAGGCAGCCGGGAGTTACCAACCTCGACCCACCATGCCAGGAAGAGTAACAGAGGTGCAGCACAAGAGGTGACTTCTGAAGAAGGATCCTTCAAAACTGTTATT
Source organism: Ranitomeya imitator (assembly GCF_032444005.1). Lineage (NCBI taxonomy): Eukaryota > Metazoa > Chordata > Amphibia > Anura > Dendrobatidae > Ranitomeya > Ranitomeya imitator. Next base: position 50,784,168 of record NC_091284.1, on the reverse strand, counting down.
TTATGGGGGAATGACACAAGGGGGACAGTGAAGCTTAGCTGTAAAAGGTATACATTTCCAGGAGGAATAACAGAGGAACATCAAAAAAGGAGATTCGGAACTCCTACTTCATGGGGCATGCAAAGTCAACAGAGATGGCAGATCCATGTCAAAGAGAACCAGCTGCCAAATCTGGAGCGCCGTGTCTTATAACATACTGGAATTCCTCTGTTATTCCTCCTGAAGATGTATACATAAATCATCAACGGTCATCATTCTAACACTGGCCAATCAGCAATAGTGTTCCAATTAATAAATGGAATGTTAATGCCTAATTGTCAATTTATTTCTACATTTCCAAGAGGAATAACAGAGGACCATCACAATAGAGGGTTCAGAATGGAAATTTCAAAGGGGCAAAGAAGTGTTTTCTACAACAGACATGTTGGGACAGATGACAGGTTCTCGTTAAAGGGATAGAGAAATGAGCACATGGTGAGTTAAAGGGAATCTGTCAGCAGGTTTATGCTGTGTAATCTGAAGACAGTAGGAGATAGAGGCTGAAACACTGAATTCAGTGACGTGTCACTTATCAAGCTGCGTGCTGCCGTTTACTAACTGTGAAGGGTTATCTCCAAGAGAACAACATTACTGGCCTAGTCTGACTCCGCCCCTCCTGAGATTAGCTGCTCACTGTCTATAGACATTGTAAATACACAGCCTGCTGTGGGCGGGGCTAGCTTTCTCAGCTCTGCTGCATTCTAAATCTACACACTGTTTCAGAACGGCTGCACCCAGTAATCTAAGTGATACATCCTTGGATTCAGCTTCTCTTTGCCTACATCATGCTGCTCTCCGATGTGGAAGCAAAAAAACTGCTGACAGATTCCCTGTAAGGTTACTGCATGGAGCCCCACAAGGTTTGTGCTCTCAATAGAAGGTATTTGTTTAGATCAGCATGAATATGGCTCTGATATCTCTGAAAAGACAGTGCTAATCAACCCTTCAGCGAGCCCCGGGCACAAAGAGAGTCAGTTTTCACTAGAATTCAAACGCAGCACAGAATAAGCCGCTCATTGTCTGCTGCTGCAGAGCGCAGAGCTCTGCATGTCCTGGTATGCTGCTCCGCCAAGTGACGCCCCTGCCATGGGATCTACAGGCGGAGAGATGCTCCCTGCAGGCTGCTCCAAAGCAGAACCCCGGCTCGGCCATGATGGCGGACTCAGCACCCTACAGTCCAGCAGTCACCTCAATTATTGCCCCCCGAAGCGGAAAGCAGAGTTTGGCCTTAGTGGTGGCTTTAGGGTTAAATAACAATACTTTTTATTCCCTCTAATTAATTAAATCACTGTTCACACATGAATATATACAATCGCACACACGGATACGGCCCATTCACTAATAATGACCCGACTTTGAGGCATCTACACTAGGATTTGTTTCATTCACCAGTTCAGCTCAATGTAACTAATGAATCTAAAAGAATCAATTGACCTATAAACCCAAAGTATATGAAAAACAATGGCGGTCAATAATATGATCATCCCGGGGCTGCAGGTGGGTGCCGAGCCGAGCTACACATGGACAGTAGGATTTATATTTAGACTATATTTTTTAGTGATGTGTGTAAATATGACATTAATTCAGCATATAATAACCTGACACTGGTTTCCAGGAAAATATTGTAATAAAAAGTGGAATTTCCCCCAAACACAGAACCCCGAGTACAAAAAAAACCCTCGATAAAAATTAGAATAGCACATTGTATTGAGATTGAAATGGACAGTTTATGGGGTTTTTGGACTGTGTGATAATCCAGAGTATGTAACAAAAAAGATCAGTAGATGCTGGGTTGAAGGAGAGAAAAAGCAAAGAAAGCGAGAGGAGAGAGAGAAAAAAAGAGGAGAGGAGAGGAGAGGAGAGAAAAGAGAAGAGAGAGAAAAAAGAGAAGAGAGAGAAAAAAGAGGAGAGAGAGAAAAAAGAGGAGAGAGAGAAAAAAGAGGAGAGAGAGAAAAAAGAGGAGAGAGAGAAAAAAGAGGAGAGAGAGAAAAAAGAGGAGAGAGAGAAAAAAGAGGAGAGAGAGAAAAAAGAGGAGAGAGAGAAAAAAGAGGAGAGAGAGAAAAAAGAGGAGAGAGAGAAAAAAGAGGAGAGAGAGAAAAAAGAGGAGAGAGAGAAAAAAGAGGAGAGAGAGAAAAAAGAGGAGAGAGAGAAAAAAGAGGAGAGAGAGAAAAAGAGGAGAGAGAGAAAAAAGAGGAGAGAGAGAAAAAAAGAGGAGAGAGAAAAAAAGAGGAGAGAGAAAAAAGAGGAGAGAGAGAAAAAAGAGGAGAGAGAGAAAAAAGAGAAGAGAGAGAAAAAAGAGAAGAGAGAGAAAAAAGAGAAGAGAGAGAAAAAAGAGAAGAGAGAGAAAAAAGAAGAGAGAAAAAAGAGAGAGAAAAGAGAGAAAAGAGAAAAAAGAGAAAAAAGAGAAAAAAGAGAAAAAAGAGAAAAAAGAGAAAAAAGAGAAAAAAGAGAAAAAAGAGAAAAAAGAGAAAAAAGAGAAAAAAGAGAAAAAAGAGAAAAAAGAGAAGAGAGAGAAAAGAGAAAAGAGAAAAGAGAAAAAAGAGAAAAAAGAGAAAAAAGAAAAAAGAGAAAAAAGAGAAAAAAGAGAAAAAAGAGAAAAAAAGAGAAAAAAAGAGAAAAAAGGGCGAAAAGAGGCGAAAAGAGGCGAAAAGAGGCGAAAAGAGGCGAAAAGAGGCGAAAAGAGGCGAAAAGAGGCGAAAAGAGGCGAAAAGAGGCGAAAAGAGGCGACAGATTTTCTTTCATTTTTCCAAATTAATCAAATAAAAATTGGATTATTATAGAAATGAATTTATATACATATACACACACATTTCATGGGTATAGCACCTCCACCAAGAAACTCCCCAGAAAAAAAAATAATGGACACAAAAATAACCTAAATGTTAAGAACAAAAATGTTCTGCAAAAGATTGTAAATAATTCTGCAATTCTTTGATAAGAAAAAGAAACCAAAAAAGAAGAACAATTCACGATTCAGCTACTCTGGGAAGTGGGATAACCGGCATCTTGCGTCAGATCCATCTGAGTGTCGCTCAGTCCTATGGTCACAGACCAGCGACAGCGCTGAGCACACAATGCAGAGACCCCACACTGGATGCCCACTGGATTTATAGTATCAGCTCCTGAGATACACTGCATCCTCCACACCAGGCTCACACAGGCGGACCAGGGTCCTTTCTAGCAGGATTCTCGCCGCGGACATTATGGCAGAATGACGTCTGTCAGTAGATCGGTTGTGTAGTGAAGATTATCAGGGCAGCGGACATGTCAGACTGGGGTCCTAGTGGTGGAGGTTGGCTGGGGGGCTGCAGGTCTGGGGACCCTCTATGGGAGCAGGACATGGCTTCTGAACACCTAGTGGTGGGAGGATGTCTCCAGCCTGCAGCTCCTCATCCAGCTTTTCATTGCAGCAATGCAGAGACGCCATCTTCCCTGGATCTTAATCTTCCTTCAGTCCAAATCCTTTTATCTCGTGCCTCTTTCATGCCCACCCAAAGGAAGAGCCCACAGTTCTCATTGAGAGACCCCCGCCCCTTCCAGGAGACTAATTATACATCCACCTTTTTATAACTGAATTCCTAAAAATAAGTGCCCCCTAGACCATATGCTAATAGCCCCCAGATCTATAATCAGCAGAAGGAGGAGAAAGGTCAGGGATGGGGGGCTACTGCATAGAATGGACCACCTAGAGAGTGCCAGCTATTCAGACCACGGATGGGACCAGTCACCAGCAGCAAAACAGTCACAGCTTTGATGTCTCAGACACCAGACAGAGGTGGGATCTAGAGAAATATGTAGGGTCCATGCTTCACAGGATAACACCCCTTCATGACCAAGGAAAGAAAAATATAGAGAAGTCCATGACATGCTGGCACACAGACATATGGCACAGCAGGGGGCTGTGGGAGATGCAGAACTTCCACAAGTAATCACCATGTAGCACCAGTCATATGAAGGAGAAAGGTGGGAAACACCATGGAAAAATAACTGGTGGAAGGTGGGACTGGGAAAAGAGACAGGAGGAGTGCAGGGTGGGAAGAGACACCCTTGGAGGGGCAAGAGGCAACTAACGGGGAATGAGAACATTTGGACGGCACCTTAATGATACACAGTGGAAATAACAAGCAGATCCCAAGGATACGAGCAGGCAATGAAGGGTTGATTCGAAAGCGATAAAGGTGATGAGTGTCTAAAGAGGGCACCAGCAGCTCCGCCACAGAGAGACCAGGGGGCATCGCAGATCACAGAGGATGCAAACATGACGGATCATACCAGAGAAAAGGGAGGAGGCATCAAAGGGTTAATCAGAGGAGACAAGTGGCATCTCCAGAGGAGCAAGAAGGCAGGAGATGGGGTACCACAGACAAGAGCCCACCCCCCAAGAAGACAGGGTACCATTTCAGGCAGGAGCCCCCCTAAAGAGGCAGGGTAGGGGTACCTCATCAGGCAGTAACCCCCCAAGAAGGCAGGGTAGGGGTACCACATCAGGAAGGAGCCCCTGAAGAAGGCAGGGTAGGGATACCACATCAAGAAGGAGAGGCAGATACCACATCAGGCAGGAGCCCCCCACCCCAAGATGGTAGGGTAGGGGTACCACACCAGGGAGGAGCCCCTCCAAGGAGGCAGGGTAGGGTACCACACTAGGGACGAGCCCCCCAAGGAGGCAGGGTAGGGGTACCACATCAGGAAGGAGCCCCTGAAGAAGGCAGGGTAGGGATACCACATCAAGAAGGAGAGGCAGATACCACATCAGGCAGTAACCCCCCAAGAAGGCAGGGTAGGGGTACCACATCAGGAAGGAGCCCCTGAAGGAGGCAGGGTAGGGTACCACACTAGGGACGAGCCCCCCAAGGAGGCAGGGTAGGCGTACCACACTAGGGAGGTGCCCCCCATGAAGGTAGGGCGGGGGTACCACACTAGTGAGGGGATCCCCCCCAAGGAGGCAGGGTAGGGGTACCACACTAGGGAGGAGCCCCCCATGTAGGTAGGGCAGGGGTAGCGCACTATGGAGGAGCCCCCCAAGGAGGCAGGGTAGGGGTACCACACTAGGGAGGGGATTCCCCCAAAGAGGCAGAGTAGGGGTACCACACTAGGGAGGAGCCCCCCATGAAGGTAGGGCAGGGGTAGCGCACTAGGGAGGAGCCCACCAAGGAGGCAGGGTAGGGGTACCACACTAGGGAGGAGCCCCCCAAGGAGGCAGGGTAGGGGTACCACACTAGGGAGGAGCCCCCGAAAGAGGCAGAGTAGGGGTACCACACCAGGGAGGAGCCCCTCCAAGGAGGCAGGGTAGGGGTACCACATTAGGGAGGAGCCCCCCATGACGGTAGGGCAGGGGTACCACACTAGGGAGGGGAGCCCCCCAAGGAGGCAGAGTAGGGGTACCACACTAGGAGGGAGCCCCCCAGGGAGGCAGGGTAGGGGTACCACACTAGGGAGGGGAGCCCCCCAAGGAGGCAGGGTAGGGGTACTACACTAGGGAGTACCACTGGGGAGGAGCCCCCCAAGGAGGCAGAGTAGGGTTCCACACTAGGGAGAAGCCCACAAGGAGGTAGGGTAGGGGTACCACACTAGGGAGTACCACTGGGGAGGAGCCCCCCAGGGAGGTAGGGTAGGGGTACCACACTGGGGAGGAGCCCCCAAGGAGGCAGGCTAGGGGTACCACACTGGGGAGGAGCCCCCAAACAGGTAGGGTAGGGGTACCACACTAGGGAGTACCACTGGGGAGGAGCCCCCCAGGGAGGTAGGGTAGGGGTACCACACAGTGGAGCCCCCAAGGAGGCAGGGTAGGGGTACCACACTTGGGAGGAGCCCCCCAAGGAGGCAGGGTAGGGTACCACACTAGGGACGAGCCCCCCAAGGAGGCAGGCTAGGGGTACCACACTGGGGAGGAGCCCCCAAGAAGGTAGGGTAGGGGTACCACACTTGGGAGGAGCCCCCCAAGGAGACAGGGTAGGGTACCACACTAGGGACGAGCCCCCCAAGAAGGCAGGCTAGGGGTACCACACTGGGGAGGAGCCCCCAAGAAGGTAGGGTAGGGGTACCACACTAGGGAGGAGCCCACGCCTTTAATAAAGAAGATGTACACAAGATCCACAAAGGAAAGAATGGCAAAGGGTTAATAGGAGAGCGCCCCCAGTGGGGGTAGGAGAGTCCAGGAGGGGGGGGTAGGAGAGTCCAGGAGGGGGGGGTAGGAGAGTCCAGGAGGGGGGGGGTAGGAGAGTCCAGGAGGGGGGGTAGGAGAGTCCAGGAGGGGGGGTAGGAGAGTCCAGGAGGGGGGGTAGGAGAGTCCAGGAGGGGGGGTAGGAGAGTCCAGGAGGGGGGGTAGGAGAGTCCAGGAGGGGGGGTAGGAGAGTCCAGGAGGGGGGGGGGGACATATTGCATTTTCCTCATAAGAGGCTACATGTCCTATAAGGAGGGGGCAACAGAATCAGAGAATGAAGGGGGCATCAGATGGTAGAGGATGCAGATCAGTCATGGCACTAGTATGTGGAAGCCCCCTTTAAAGGGCTGCAAGAATTAAAGGGACATGATGAGCATTCAGCCCCCAGTATGGGCAGCCATGCGATGCAGAGGGCATGAAGGGGTGAATGAGGGGAGCAGCGGCGCTGGCACAGAGGGCACATCCCCGGCATCAGATCCCCAGGGTGATCGCACAACAAAGGGAAGCAGCAAGGTGTGCTCCGGCATTACATCAGCTCCTCACAGCCGCCCTCCCCCATCCCTCACCTCTATGGCCAGCGCGGCGGCGGCCAGCAGCAGCAGCAGCGTTATGTGGGGCAGCATGGCTGCGGAGAGCGGGAGGTGCAGCCTGGGATCCGCGCTGTCTGGCCTCCGGTGCGGGCGGTGATTTCCTCCGGGCTGGTGCTGTGGACTGAGCGGCACACGGGAGGCACACACACGCTCACATCCACGGGCTGCGTCAGCTGATCCTGCCCACCCGCGCCCGCCACTGACCCCTGCCGGTGCGCGGCCGGAACTGCAGGTGCATGCACTACAATGGGCGGAGAGGAGCCGCCGCTGCTGCAGTGCTACAGGGCTATCTGCGCCATGGCTGCACTGCTGGGGACTGTGCCCACTGCCATTACATCTATGGTAGCAGGCAGGAAGACGACCACTGGGCTGGAGGTGCCCACACATCACCTCAGTCCAGGTGGGCAGTGGCAATGTACCCCTGATGAACAAAAAAGTGCCTTGAAGGTGGTGGTGGCCCCAACTATCATGGCTCTCTGATACTAATAGTCTTGTCCTTGGGAGGAAAGGGACCTTCCATTACTCTCCAGGGTCACGAGTGACTGCGACCCTGCACCCATTACCGTTACGCCACGCGTCGGACTGGGGTGGCGAGGCCCACCGGTAACATGGACTCTGGGGGCCTCTATTTATCATGTACATGTTACATGACCCCCCAGATGTTCCTCTGCCCTATATAGTGATACTCTGGGCACTTTGTACAATGAATGTATTGGGTCACCTGCTGCACATGTTGGGGGTAAGCAGCTTATTCCTGCATGGGGGCCCACCGGGGGATTCTCCTGTTCTCCGCTGTGCCAGTCCATGCCTGATTACGTCCCTGCCCTTCCCCATAGCTGCACACACCCCAGGCCGGCTCCAGATTCTTCTGGCCCCTGGGTTACTGAGTCCCAGGAGAACCAGCTTCACTTTCTTCACTTTTTCTTTTTTTCCTCTGTCTTCCAATAGCTGAAACCTTGCTGCACATTTATCGTCTATGGGAAATCCTGCAATGCACTTTATACCGAAATAACTGGAATTTCCCTGACCCTGGAGCGTAATGGAAGGTCTCCTTGGTAAGGCATATTGCCATGCTTCTATCTTATGCAGCACTTCGAGCTTTCCACACAAGAACTGGTGCCAATCCCGCCATGTCACATGACCGCTGCAGCTAATCGGCGGCTGCAGCCTTTTGGTTTCCCGTTGGAATGGAAGTCACAGCGCCGACATCACAAGAACAGCGCCGGTCCAGGAGGTCAATATTAAGGCCCTGATTCATTAACCCTGGTGTTTTGTAAAGGAAGAGGAGTTTTTATTTTCCACCCTGTTTTACAGTCTTTTGATTTGACAGTCTGCAGGGTGTTCCATCGGGAAAGAAACTCTTAGACAAGTCGTAGGAACAGCCAAATGGATTTTCCATGGAAATGAATAGGAAAAGTTTTCACATGAGTTGAGTTTTGAGTGGATTCCCTGCTGAAAAAACTCGGTGTCAACTTAGGCTCTGTGCACACAAGGTTTTTTCCGAAGGATTCTGCCTTGAAAAAACACTTGAAAATGAACGTAAAGCGCAGCGATGTAAAAACGACACTGCTGTGCATAGGCTGTAGCCCATGTTACATCTTTTAACCGCTTCAGTATCCGGAAACTGTAAAGCGGTTAAAATAAGTAATGTGCTCGTTGCACAGGCGGCTTAGTCGCCTGCTTGAAAAGACACCGGTGGCAGGGGCGCCACAAAAACGACTGCAAAACCACCAGGAAAACCTCTCTGAAACCAACTTAAAAAACAACAGCAAAATGCTCAAAAGAGTGAACATATGCAATTTTATGCTAAAAAAAGAGCATTTTGGAAAGGATCCGCATCAACGTCCTCCTAAAAAACTCAGGAGTCTGGAACAAACTTGATTCTGTGAAGTGAAAAGGTTGAAAAAAAAAGCGTTTCAGCAGAAAAAGCATTTCAAAACCTCTTTCAAAAACTCTTCCAAAGATAAGGTACAAAAAGAGCATTTTCTAAAGTAAATGTTTCTGCCTCCAAACAGCGCCAACTAAACATTTCCCTAACCCTAGCCCACACAGAGTCAATTTGCTGAGGATATATTAGGAATCTCCCTAAAAGAAGCGACGTAACTTCTTTTTTTCCTTCAGACATTTTTCAAATCTTATCAAAAAGTGCTCAAAAAAGCTCCATATATGAACAGGAGGAGTATCCAAGTTTTTTTTTTTCCTGCCTCCAAAAATCATGTTATATACAAGCAGAGGTTTTTGAGGAGTTTTTTGGAGCAGAAACTTTACAATATACGTTAAGTCATTGGGAAAGTTCAAAAGACGCCCGGAAGACAACCAGATGTTTTTTTAAGCTTTTAGGTGTTGTTTTTGCTTAGAAACCTTTTCCTCTGCTTGTTCCACTCCAGATTTTGGCTTACAAATACGGAGTTAAAAAAAAAAATCACCAAATACTGAACTGGTGCACGTGGCCTAAAAGTGGAATTCGGTTCTCCGGTGATATTAGATGCTGCCATCACTTCTAATCCAACGCATATGTGGCGCCCCAGGATCCTGGTCGTAACAGTAGCATTGCTTCCCTCACAGGGAGGTGATGTTACGTTTGGAGGCAAGAAGGGATAACTGTCACCAGGTAACACAAGCGTGCAACACATTCACACTCCAGGCCACCAGGGGGAGCTTTTGATCCTATTTACTAGGTGACTCCCCATATGTAAGGTAGTTTTGGAGGGAAAGTTAGTTAGAGTTTGAGTCAGTTCCTGTCAGAGAGACAGAGGAGAAGGAAGCAGAAAGATGTGCTAGAGAGAGAGAGATTGCCAGAAGGGAGCTTGTCGAGGAACATCAGCTGAGGCTGAGCTGGAACGATAGGAGAATAGCTGAGCAGACGTGGGGGTATATAGCTCCTGGCAGAAAGAGGAAACTGAGATGGAAAGAACATCGTTCAGTCAGTTGTTGCCAGGAGACAGACTGGAGCAGTCTGAGGCAGAGGAGGGTTTACGGAGCTGTGTACCCGCAGTGTAGCAGTTCCTGGAAAGAGACATTCAGAAAGCCGAATACATTGCAGTGAATGTGCAGGAGAACAAAGCACAGGCGAGATACCAGTGGGAGACCAGCCACGAGCAGGCTGCCTCCTTCTGAGGCGCAGAGACCGGTAGCCGGAACACCGAGGTTGTAAGTCCATCCACGACTTACATCAGAGACCGGCAGGACGGCTGAACTGCAAGCTACCTGTCCGCCTTACTACCCAGGAGGCACGGTGACACCATTAGAGCCTGGGGCGTGCTAGAGTCCCTATAAACCGGCTCAAGTCACCAGTCATACGGGTCGTGTCCTATCCTATATGAGGGACAGAGAGCGAGAGAACATCTACGAGGACCTTATCTGAAGCCATAGGCAGTAAGGGACTACAAGACCATGGCGCTAGAGGAATGCTTTGATTTGCACCTGGATAAGGGGACTCCTAACTTGCCTCCAAGACGGCCGGACCCTGCCTGCCCTGTGATCTGGTGCCCTGGACTGTGACTGCCTGAAGTCTTCAGTAGACCAAGGTAAAGAGACTGCAACCTTGTGTGCTCGTTCTTCACTGCGCCATTCACCATCTTCCATCTACACACCAGGAGCCCTGGGGACACACTTCACCTGTGGGAAGTTATACCATCTAGCTGCGATAACATCACCCCAGAGGACCCCTTAAAGCAGCGTCTGTCCCCACTAACCAAATACTACAGGTGGCATCACGAACATAAACTTTATTCCCTTTAAAGACCTTTCCCTTTTACATGGGCGCCCAGGGCCACGGACCGGGTCGCCACTGTGACATCCCCCTGTGAACGCAGGACCCGGTACCGAGTACACCACGGCCCTGGCGGACGACTCACATAAAGTTATGGAGATTTCCATTGGCACTTTGTATTGCCATTTATTTTGCATGCTTATATAGCGCCATCATATTCCACAACGCTGTACAGTCATTATCGACTGCAGGTATCACTTAGTCACGCTACATGGGCGTAGTATACTAAATGGAGAGCAATACCCGGAGATCACAACACAAAGATGTCTGACATCTAAATCACAGGAGAGACCCCACATAAAGAGATTGTTTAGCTGGAACAGACTCATTTTTGCACATTTGGTTTACAACTCGTGGACTGAACAAATGGTCTTCAGCCTCCCCCCTCCACAGGAGCACAGATAGGAGTAGACATAGCTGAAGAAGTCAACTGCTGACTTGCCCAAAATCCACAAATCTGAGCACCTGAACAAACACTGCCTTTGTCCAGGACTGGTGTGCCACCCCCAGGAATTCTAATGAGCCTGGCCGGAGTGTCCAGATGTAGAGAAGTCACGTAATCACGAGATCCCACTCTTCCTGCAGAGAGAATTGGCTAATGAGAAGGGAAACCAGCAGGTGGAACTGTAAGCTCCTCATTTTTAAGACTAAGTCAACACAGAATCGTTTTGATGAGTTTTTGGACCGAAAAATGAGTGGCAATTCCAAGTATTTTAGGAGTTTTGAGAATTCGGAGAGTTTTTGCTAAAAAAAACTCCTTGTGACATTACCTTAAGACAAGGGCAAGTCACACACACATTTATTATGGCTCATGCACACGTCAGTTTTTCATGTACAAGTGCTATGGTTTTTTTTTTACTGATACCACTCGTGAGAAGAGTCTAAAGGGCTGTTCACATTTCAGATGTTTTCCTCGGACCGAGTGGTTCATGCAAAATCATGGAAGACATGGTAATTGAATTATACTGTAAGGAAGACTATGGGCTGTGCATTATACTGTATGAAAGACTATGGGGAGCGCATTATACTGTATAAAGGACTATGTGGTGCAGTATGTTGTATGGAGTACTATGGGTAGTGCAGTATACTGAATGGAGGACTATGGCCTTTATTATACTATATGGAGAACTATGGTGAGTGCATTATACTGTAAGAAGGTCTATGGGGAGTGCATTGTACTGTATAGAGGATTATGGGGAGTGCATTATACTGTATGGACTATGGAGTGCATTATACTATATGGAGGACTATGGGGAGTGCATTATACTATATGGAGGAGTATGAGAAGCGCATTATACTATATGGAGAACTATGGGGTGTGCATTATTCTGTATGGAGGACTATGGGGAGCTCATTATATTTTATGGAGGACTATGGGGAGTGCATAATGCTATATGGAGTGTTACGCTCGCAGCCTGCAGGGATGTAACTAAGCAAACACCTTGTTCTTCTCTAGAGCCCCAGATGGTGTGTCCCAGGTGGACATCAGGTGCTACTACAGAACAGACCCCGGAGCTGTGGCAGCTGACCCTCAAAGGGGTAGGGAAGCATCGACCAGGAACTGGATCACAGGAGGATGTGTGGATGGTAGACAGAACAGTTACTGGATGAGGAACGAACAGGATGAGTTCAAGAACATGGGACTGCCTCAGGTATGGGATCACAGGTGCAGGTTTAAACTGGACTAGTGAGGGTTGCATTATAGATGCGGACAAGGACAGATTGAGTTCAAGATTTTAAAGAGGCAGGATGAGTTCAGGAACTAGATACAGGAGTGCAGATAGGAACCATTTCAAACGGCATGCAGGATCAGACGCAGGCAGGACAGACAGGATTAGGTTTAGACTGGGCCAGCAGGACGGACAGGGTCAGGTTCAGACTGGGCAGGCAGTATTAACCAGATCAGGTTCATACAGGGCACAAGTACAGCGACCTTACAACCAGGTGGCAGAAAACAGACTGAATACGGAGGTTGCTAATGCACCTCCTAATTGGAGAGGGTGCCTTAAATATCAGGCGTCTCGCAGCTATTGACTGGGGACATTTTCAGAAGCGCATGCGTTTCTTAAGCACACTCCCTGGAGATCTGCATGCTATGTGCAGGTCCTGGGAGGAAGCAGACGTGGAGGGGTAGGTGAAAATGCCGGCGTTCCTGCAAAGAGGAGGAGGGGGACTCTTGCAGGGGCACTGGCACTGTTGTAGCATAACCCCCCCTTATGCTCCCTCTTCTTCAAGCCTGCTAGGAATTTCTTTAGAACTGGGAGCATGAGGGTTTTCTTTAGGCTCCCACAACCTCTCTCCAGGTCCAAATGCCTTCCAATTGACTAAGAAAAATGTTTTTCCTCTCACCTTCTTCAAGACTATGATATTCTTCCCCTCAAGGAACTCCTCAGAACTGATGGGAGTAGGCATAGCACCAGGATCCTTGAAGTAGGGACTCAGGATGGAAGAAATTGAGCACATGCAAAGAGAGTGGCAGTTTCAATTTCTAGGGCACGACGTTACGCTTGCTTGATGACTTCAAAGGGACCAATGAAGTGAGGACCCAACTTGTAGAATGAAATCTTGAGACGCATGTACTTAGAAGATAGCCACACCTTATCCTCTGGACAAAAACAAGGTGGATCTAAGTGTCTCTTGTCTGCATTCCTCTTCATACGCTCAGACAATTTCTCTAAAGTGGCTTTGGTGTCCTCCAATTTCTTTGAGAAATCCTTTGTGAAAGCATCGGCTGCTGGTACATCAGAAGCGACTGAATCTGGAAGAGGGATTCCTGGACTTTGACCAAAGACGATAAAAATAGAGAGCTTTCCAAAGATTTACATACAAAGTTGTTATAGGAGAACTCTGCCCATGGTAACAGCTTAACCCAATGGTCATTGTGTGTGTTAGTTAAGTGCTGCAAGAAGTGGGCCAGAATCTGGTTGATTCTCTTCACACGTCTGTTGGATTGAGGGTGGTATGCAAATGAAAAGTCCAGTGATACTTTCAGAAGCTTGCACAAAGCTTGCCATAATTTGGATGTGAACTGGACACCTCGGTCGAACACAATGTGATGAGGAAATCTGTGAAGATGGAAGATGTTCTGGATGAAGATCTCTGCAAGCTCTGAAGCGGACGGAAGACCTAGCAATGGAATAAAATGCGCCATCTTTGAGAAGCAATCCACCACTACCTACGTAATGGAACAGCCTGAGGAAGGCCTGTAATAAAGTTCATGGCAATATGCTGCCAAGGTACCCAGGGCACAGGTAGTGGTAGGAGTTGCCCAGACAGGAATTGCCCAAGAGTTTTGTTGCGGGCACAGGAAGAACAGGTGTAAACTAAATTTACCAGAGCCACAGTAACCATCTTGGACAGCTTGTTGATGAGTTGGGGTTCCTCCTCTTGTTCGGTAGGCAGGAAGGAGCAGGAAAGTGCATCAGCCTTGATGTTCTTGTCAGCTGGCCAAAAATACAGACCAAAGTCAAAACGGGCAAAAATTAGCGACTACCTAGCCTGTCTTGGGTTCAGTCTTTGTGTGGACTACAGATACGCTAGGTTCTTATATTCTGTATAAATGACGATGGATGGACTGCTCCCTTGAGAATGTACCACCACTCTTCTAGGGCCATTTTAATTGCAAACAACTCTTGGTCGCCATTCGAGTAGTTGTGCTCCAGGGCAGAAGAAACCGCAGGTCACCATACAGCAAGAGGAAAACTTTTGGGTTAGATCTGCTCCAGACTCAGAAGATAATAGTGTCTACCTCCAGAAAGAATTGTTTGTTCATCTCCGGTCGATGTAATACTGGAGCAGAGGAAAAGGCCTGTTTTAGGGAGACAAAAGCTTTCTCATCCTCTGGAGTCCATACCTTTGGATCAGCACACTTACGGATATAGCAGAGATGAGAACATGAAATGCAGAGTGACTTGTCGGTAGTAATTGGTAAATCCTAGAAATCGCTGGATAGCTTTAACGCTGGCAGGACGTAGCCACTACAGGATGGAAGACACTTTCTCCGGATCCATCTTCAGGTCCGTGTCTGAGATGATATAACCTAAGAAAGATAAAAGAGATTGTTCAAACACACAATTTTAAAATTTTGCATACAGACGATTCTCTCTAAGTCATTGCAGGATTTGGCAAATGTTCCGCGTGTGAGAGGGCAGATCTGGAGAGAACACCAAGATATCATACAGATAAATCAATCACAGCACAAGCATAGAGGTGGTCTCAGAAGATGTTGTTCCTGAATTCTTGAAAGAGAGCTGGGGTATTGCTGACCTGAAACGGCATAACCCTATTCTCATAGTGACCGTCCTGGGTGTTGAAAGCTGTCTTCCATTCATTTCCTTGACGTATCCGGATCAGATTGATTCTCCTCTCAGATCCAGTTTGGTAAAAATCCTGGCACCTCTGAAGCGAACGAACAACTCTGGAATCAATGAGAACTGGTATTTGTTCTTGACCGTGATCTGATTTATGCATTGACGAAGAAGAAACTGGCTCCTGCTGGAGAAAAAGACTTCTGAATGAATCTTCTTGCCAGATTGCCCTTAAAATACTTGAACATTGCTAGGATGTTCGCCTGGGACAGCTGGTAAATATGGTCTTGAAGAGGTGAGGATCTTGGAATCTGTAATATAGGTCATTCATACGGCCTATGTGGACATATCTTCCTGCTTGTCGATGATGTCAGCATATGACCAATAGGCAGATGGTAACCATAGTAGGGAAGATGGTACCACAGGTCGTACAGGTACAAGACATTTGTTATGACAACAGTGCCCAACTTAGCACCTCTCCGGATCTCTAGTGAAGGACAGGTTCATGCAAGCGGAACCACAGAAAATCCAGGAAAGGTGGATGAGACAGACTAGTACACACGTAGAAGGCGATCCTCTCAGTGTGCAGCATTCCTATCCGAAGCTGTACTTCCACAGTGGCAACCCGAACGGCCTTGGATAGGGGCCTCTCATTGACAGATGACAACAATAATGGACTCTGGAGTTGTCGAACGGGGAAAAGGAGCTCTACCACTGCTTGCTGTATGAAGTTCCCTGCCGGAATCCAGGTATGCCATTTCAATGAACCAGAAACCACCACAAGTCACAAAGACGGTCAAGATCAATGGTGGAGAGGAATTGCTGTCACCCAGGGTAACCTCTTCTACTGGCCCTAGGCGTCAGTTTCCTGGCATCTTGGGACAGCAGTGAATGAGGTGTCCGGTATCTCCACTATAGGCAGGCCCTTGGCTCGACGGATCTCCTGTCGTTGCCCAGCCAACTCCACGTTGTCATAATAAAATTGGCACTCAACTTAGGTGTTTTGATAAGAAGATTTAATGTGATCCCGGAGTAGTGCAACAATCATTTCGGTCATTCAGTGACCTTCCTCAGTGTACTAAATATATATACGGCACATATACAATTTCCTAGATGTTCCTTTGTATACTTCTGATGCAATAGAAGCTTTGTTGTGATGACTTTTCCAAGAAGGCTAATTAAGGTCTGAAACCTAGGTCAAAGGTATCTAAGCACACAAATTTCCAAGGGTGCCCACACTTTTGCATCGGCCCATTTTCCCTTGTGTAATTTTTACAATGAAAAAATGAAAATTACTACAGGATGAGGACATTATTACATTGTGGGGTGGGGACTCATGTCTTTATAGGATTTAGAATGCTACAAGGGCCCACACATCTGATCAGCATACAAGTGGGGGGCCCATGTCCAAATTTTGCATCGGGGCCCACAGAATCTGCAGGTAACAGTATCCTTGACATAGTAGTTAGTCGAAGGGAGCAAACTCACATCCTGTTAGATAAGTTCATGTTTTGGCAAATTTGTTACTTGCTTTCGATATGTCAGCCAAAAATCTATTTTAACGTCACTGTCTCCCAAGGTCGAAGGTTCTGGCACTCCTCAGGAAAAGGTGTTCTAAGATTGGACGGGAAAATATTTTTATAATTTCACATAAATTATTAATATTATTATTATTCATTTTTTATAGTGCCATTTATTCCATGGCGCTTTACATGTGAAAAAGGGGCAAATATAAACTAATACAATAAACAAGAGCAAAAAACAAGGCACTAACAGGTACAGAAGGAGAGCGGACCCTGCCCGCGAGGGCTCACAGTCTACAGGGGATGGGTGAGGATACACTAGGAGAGGCTAGAGCTGGTTGTGTGATGGCTCAGTAGGTTGAGGATCACAGCAGGCTGTAGGCTTGTCGGAAGAGGTGAGTCTTCAGGTTCTTTTTGAAGGTTTCTATGGTAGGCGAAAGTCTGATGTGTTGGGGTAGAGCAGTGTTCCCCAACTCCGGTCCCCAAGAGCCATCAACAGGTCATGTCCCCAAGACCTCCCCAGCACTGCACAGGCGATAACCGCATCACCTGGACAGGCAAGCATTCAATCACCTGCGCAATACCAAGGAAATCCTGAAAACACGACCTACCGGCGGCCCCCGAGGACCGGAGCTGGGGAACAATGGGGTAGAGAGTTCCAGAGTATGGGGGAAGCATGGGAGAAGTCTTGCATGTGGTTGTAGGAAATGATTTTAAAATCCTAAATATTGGCCCATCAATGCGGCGTGGCATGGAAGCGACCAGCATAAATAAGAACATAAATGAGAACAGAAACTGAGAACAATGATGAACTCTCATCGCCATACAATAAGAGAAAAAAGAATGGATCTACCTGTGGCAATACATTTTTGTCTCCCAAATCATAACATTATGGACATGAAATTACTTGTGTTTAAAAGGTAGCTTCAAATCTCAGAGAGACAGAAGAGTCTGGGAATATAAACTGATGACGACCTTTGACAGCCTTAGTGGAGGAATGAATGTGTCGCATGGATTTATGTCTTTTTACATCAACTAAGGAACTTGCCCCTCAGACTATAAGGGGTCATCACAACAGAGACCCTAATCACAGGACAATGAAACAATCCTTATCTAAGAATTGGCCCAATATTTATGGACGTAATTGTTTATCACTCATGCTAATTCTGCTTCATGTCACCTGGCTTATCCATGGTTTCCCCCCCTTTTTTTCTCTCTGTGCTATGTTGTGCATAAATATGTGATTCTTCAGAATTAGTATTTAGTCTTTGCCTGATGAAGAGACCTGTGTAGTCTCGAAAGCTTGCAATTTGTTACCATCTTTTCAGTTAGCCATTAAAAGGTATCAACCACTGAGGACTCTCAATTCTAAATTTATTTATCCTTCATAACTTTGTAAATTAGACAATGAAACCAGATAGAGTAGAAATCTGAGACGATTGAGTGGTCGAATTCATCATACAGCAAGATGTCTATTTTCTTGATATTGATCACAATAAAGGGGATGTGCACAACTAAACACAGGCAGGACAAGATCCATTTTTTTTTTGTACGAGGCAGATGATTCTAAACATCACCCAAAGTCTCTAAAGTTGATCATGATGGCTGCTGGATGGACAATCGTGTATTTTTCTCCTTTGTCCTTGTGGGTGCCTCTCCTTATCAGTCTATTAGAGTTGGTGCAAACTGACTTGTAAGACCAGGTCCATCGGCCATGTCACTAATCTGTTGCCTTTTCAAGGGAGCCCTAAGAGCCGCCTCTTACCGGGAAGGATCCGCGGCACATCCAGCTTGGTGCACCATCATCGCTGCTGCAGGATGCACATATGACAGGGCACCCATCCAAAGGAGACAGATTACTGATGGCTTATTATTTGGTTACTTTAGATAGACAGAGCTGGTGCACATAAAACTCATTGTGTACAGACTTTTGGGATATGTTTCACTTTATGGAGCGGCACACAACTTCTTCTAGCCACACTGTCTCAAGTCTAACTGAAGAGCCTGGACAAGTAACCCGTTACCGGTTGTCAGTCGTCCTCCACCCCCCGGTTCGCTCTTGGCCAATAGGAGAGCACTAGGGCTATCCTCGATCCAGCAGAGAGTAATCACATTAAGATAAGCTGTAAAGAAAAAAACTGACGTGATAGAAGAAAACTAATCGCAGTTTTGAAGTATTTATGCCTGTTTTAGTCTAAATCAGTACAAAAATCAAACTCAACAAGAATTATGTTCACAATTGTTCTCCAGTGATATAGTCGCCCTATCTCGTGCCCTCTATTTACCTCCTAATGTCTCTTCCGTTGACACAAGAGGTCCGGTTGGTCTCTGAACCACACCCCCCCCTGTTGTGAGTTCCATTCTGGAGCTCGCTCCTGTGGTTGCTAATGGTATTTTTGCGAGTTCTGCCCTTGGGCTCCCTCTGGTGGTTTCAAGTGGAACTGCTGCTCCGTTAGGTAGTTGTAGCAGCTGCCTTCACTAATCGCCTTGCCTGGGTTTGTTATTTAAACCTGCTCTGGGCTTTAGTCCTTGCCTGCTGTCAATGTTCTTGGTTGGATTTGATTCTTCCCTTGGATTTCTCATATGGCCAGTCCTTGTCTGCAAAAGATAAGTTTTGATAGTTTTGTTTGTCCATTTGTTTGGACTCTATTGCTTTGCATTTTGTCTCTTTGTCCAGCTTGTCACTATGTCTTATTCAGGCTAGCTGGAAGCTCTGGGAAAGCAGATTTGCCCCTCCACACCGTGAGTCGGTGTGGAGTTCATTTTTGTAAACTCTGCGTGGATTTTGTAGTTTTTAATACTGACCGCACAGTATCCTTTGCTCTGTCTATCTAGTTTAGTTTTGGCCTCCCTTTGCTGAAATCTAATTTCATTTCTGTGTTCGTCATTTCCCTCTCCTTTCACAGTCAATATTTGGGGGGGCTGTCTTTCCTTTTGGGGGTTTCTCTGAGGCAAGATAGCTTTCTATTTCCTTCTTTAGGGGTAGTTATATCTGAGGCTGTGACGAGGTTTCTAGGGAGTGTCAGGAACATCCCACGGCTATTTCTAGTTGTGTTGTTAGGATTAGGGACTGCGGTCAGTAGAGATACCACCTTCTCAGAGCTCGTTCCATGTTGCGTTTTAGCCACCAGGTCATTTCAGTGTGGCCTCTTAACCACCAGGTCATAACACCCCCCCCCCCCGCCTTTCTGTTTGTGGAAAGTTTAGATTTAACTCTACCACACAGTCGTCTCCACAGAGGAGGTCAACCTTTCTCCTAATCTGGGACCTGCTTTATTTTCAGGATCCGAAGAAATTCTAAATGTCGACTACCCACCAATTACAAAGTGCTGCCATATCATAGCAATAGGATAGCAACACTTTTTATGAGTTGGGAAAGAAAAAATGTTTGTTTGTTTTTTGGTATGTTTTTTTTCCTTTGTGTTTCTTTTGTACAAATTTAAACAATCTCCAAAATGTTTTGTAATTCTTTCTAGCTTCCAAACACAGATATATTTTTGTCTCTGCACAGTTTATGGGCGTCGAGGTCACTGCTTTCATTTTTCAACCAGATTTAGAATAATGAGAGCTAATTATTTAGTGTCACTATGTGCAACGCTATTATTTTTATGTTGTTTGTGCTGCGATGTTTAGATCTCCTCTGCTGCGTACTGCTTTTTATCAGAGTCATGTCAGTCATAGATATGTCACTAATAATTGTCACAAAACTAAAAACCCAAGATATTTCATCGTGGACTGTAATCTACTTTTTCACCTATTAATATTATCATGAATTGTTTTGAAAGATATAAAATATTTGAAAAAAACAGCAGAACGTAAATAAATGGAATCAAGGCAGAGAACACAATGCTGAGTTTTGATGCCAGACATGTTATTATATTGTGAATAGTCACTAAAAATACTGCGTTTCTACTATTTTTTGTATTTACACTGAATGGCTCATCAGAAAATGAGCCATTTTTTATGTTAGATATATTTACTTTAATCCCTTTACCCCCAAGGGTGGTTTGCACGTTAATGACCAGGCCAAATTTTACAATTCTGACCACTGTCCCTTTATGAGGTTATAACTCTGGAACACTTCAACGGATCCCGGTGATTCTGACACTGTTTTCTCGTGACATATTGTACTTCATGATAGTGGTAACATTTCTTCGATATTACCTGCGTTTATTTGTGAAAAAAAGGAAATTTGGCGAAAATTTTGAAAATTTTGCAATTTTCCAACTTTGAATTTTTATGCAATTAAATCACAGAGATATGTCACACAACATGCATAATAAGTAACATTTCCCACATGTCTACTTTACATCAGCACAATTTTGTAACCAATATTTTTTTGGTTAGGGAGTTATAAGGGTTAAAAGTTGACCAGCAATTTCTCATTTTTACAGCACCATTTATTTTTTTAGGGACCACATCTCATTTGAAGTCACTCTGAGGGGTCTATATGATAGAAAATACCCAAAAGTGACACCATTCTAAAAACTGCACCTCTCACAGTGCACAAAACCACATTCAAGAAGTTTATTAACCCTTCTGGTGCTTCACAGGAATTTTTAGAATTTAAAATTAAAAAAAAGAGCATTTAACTTTTTTTTCGCAAAAAAACTACTTCAGTTCCAATTTTTTTAATTTCCCCAAGGGTAACAGGAGATATTGAACCCCGAAAGTTTTTGTGCAATTTGTTTTGAGTACGCTGATACCCCATATGTGGGGGGGAACCATTGTTTGGGCGAATGGCAGAGCTCGGAATGGAAGGAACGCCATTTGACCTTTTCAATGCAAAATTGTCTGGAATTGAGATCGGACGCCATGTCGCATTTGGAGAGCCCCTGATGTGCCTAAACAGTGGAAACTCCCCACAAGTGACACAATTTTAGAAACTTTTAGAATTTTAGAAACGAGACCCTCCAAGGAACTTATCTAGATGTGTGGTGAGAACTTTGAACCCCTGGGTGTTTCACTAAAGTTTATAACGCCCGGGCGTGAAATTATAAAAATCATATTTTTTCCACAAACATGATCTTTTAGTCCCCAATTTTTTATTTTACAAAGGGTGACAGGAGAAATTGGACCCCAAAAAGTTGTTGTCCAATTTGTCCTGAGTACACTGATATCACGTATGTGGGTGAAAACTACTGTATGGGCACACGTCGGGGCTCGGAAGGACGTTTTGGAATGCAAACTTTGATGGAATGATCTGCAGGCGTCATATTGCATTTGGAGAGCCCCTGATGTGCCTAAGCAGTGGAAAACCCCCACAAGTGACCCATTTTGGAAACTAGATCCCCTAAGGAACCTATCTAGATGTGTGGTGAGCACTTTGAAGCCCCAAGTGCTTCACAGAAGTTTATAACGTAGAGCTGTAAAAATAAAATTATTTTTTCCACAAAATTTATCTTTTCGCTCCCAATTTTTATTTTCCCAAGGGTAACAGAAGAAATGGGACCCTAAAAGTTATTGTGTAATTTGTCCTGAGTACGCTGATACCCCATATATGGGGGTAAACAACTGTTTGGGCACATGACAGAGCTCAGAAGGGAAGGAGCGTCAGATTTTACTGTTATGGTTTGCAGGTGCCATGACCCACTGGAAGAGCCCATGAGGTGCAAAAACAGCAGAACCCCCCATAAGTGACCCCATTTTATGAATTACACCTCTCAATGAATTCATCTAGGGGTGCAGTGATCATATTGACACCATGGGTGTCTCACAAAATTTTATACCATTGGGCAGCCATGCGGAGAGACTCGGAAGGAACGGAGCGCTATTTGCCTATTCAAGTGAATGGGTCTGTGCACATGTCAGTGTGTCCGTGGGCAAAACACGCTGACATGTCCGTGTTTTAATGTCAGCACAGGCCACAAAACATCCAGCACACGTGCATACACATAACACACACGGATGTCATGATTCGGCTTATGCCGATTGCTGGCAGAGCAGGGGAGAGTGATGAGAGCCGTGTTCAGCACCCGCTGCTGGGGAACAGCGCTTACTGTAACATTTCTTCCCTGGCTCCCGTCCTTGTGGTACTGATGCGACACACGCATGCCACACAGGTGCCACAAGTATTACACACACAGACACTGACATCTCCGGTACCGGAAATATCAGAATGTGTGAAAGAGATGTTATAGCAAATTTTTCTGTTTGGCCGCTGTCACACACTCAAAGAAGGCTTTTCTTGCAAAAAATAGTTTTTTCATGACCACATTTTGAGAGCTATAATTTTTTCCATATTTTGGCCCACAGAGTCATGTGAGGTCTTGTTTTTTGTGGGACGAGTTGACGTTTTTATTTGTACCATTTTAGGGCACATGGCATTTTTTGATCGCTTTTTATTGCAATTTTTGGGAGGCAGAATGAACAAAACCAAGCAAATCATGAATTTCTTTTTTGGGGGGGCGTTTATACTGTTCCGCGTGTGGTAAAATTGATAAAGCAGTTTTATTCTTCAGGTCAGTACGATTACAGCGATACCTCATTTATATCAATTTTTTAAGTTTTGGCGCTTTTATACGATAAAAACTATTTTATATAAAAAATACCGGTAATTATTTTTGCATGGCTTTATTCTAAGAGCTATAACATTTTTATTTTTCCGCTGATAGAGCTGTATGGGGGCTTGTTTTTTGCGGCATAAGATGACTCTAATATATGAGTTTCACTTTTTGTATTGAAGAATTGAAATAAATTAACTTTTTGATGAAATTCTAATTTTGTGAGATGCACCTGTAAGTGAAGAAGTGTTTTCAGGGAAGAAGGAGATGTGTGTGTTCATGTTGCTTGTTAAAGAAACATCCTTGAAGATAAAGGCCTAATATCTGCTGTATATAGTTCATATCAAGTTATTCTTCAGTAAAAATATATTTAACTCTTTAACAACCTCCTATACGCCTTTTAACGGCGGCAGATATGGGTTCTTATTCCTCAGCTCCGTTTTTTAATGGCGCTGAGAAATAAGTTTATAACGCCCCCAGCATCGGAAAATCATGATTGGGTCAGTCTTTACCATCCCCAATGTTGTGATTACCGTTATTCACGGAATAACGGCGACCACAAAAAAAAGGCTGATTTCCTATTTATTTCTCTCTCCTCTGATATGATCTAGCACTTTAGAGGGCAGAGAAATCGGGTCCCCTGAGACCCCCAGTACCTCCAGTGTCCCCGTGGCTCTGTCCTCTGGCCCTCTGCGTCTTCTTCCGGAAGAAAATGGGGGATTTTGATCACTGTGATAGACCCTAAGGGTACCGTCACACTATACGATTTACCTACGATCACGACCAGCGATATGACCTGGCCGTGATCGTAGGTAAATCGTAGTGTGGTCGCTGGGGAGCTGTCACACAGACAGCTCTCCAGCGACCAACGATGCCGAGGTCCCTGGGTAACCAGGGTAAACATCGGGTAACTAAGCGCAGGACCGCGCTTAGTAACCAAGATGTTTACCCTGGTTACAAGCGTAAAACTAAAAAAAACAAACAGCACATACTTACATTCTGGTGTCCGTCAGGTCCCTTGCCGTCTGCTTCCCGCAATGTGACTGCCGGCCGTAAAGTGAAAGTGAAAGCACAGCCGCTGTGCTCTGCTTTCACTTTACGGCCGGCAGTCACAGTGCGGGAAGCAGACGGCAAGGGACCTGACGGACACCAGAATGTAAGTATGTGCTGTTTGTTTTTTTTTGTTTTACGCTTGTAACCAGGGTAAACATCGGGTTACTAAGTGCGGTCCTGCGCTTAGTTACCCGATGTTTACCCTGGTTACAAGCGAACGCATCGCTGGATCGCATCGCTAGATCGCTAGATCGGTGTCACACACACCGATCTAGCGATGACAGCGGGAGATCCAGCGATGAAAGAAAGTTCTAAACGATCTGCTACGACGTACGATTCTCAGCAGGATCCCTGATCGCTGCTGCGTGTCAGACACAGCGATATCGTAACGATATCGCTGGAACTTCACGAATCGTACCGTCGTAGCGATCGAAATGGTATAGTGTGACGGTACCCTAACACAGTGATAAAAAAGTAAATCAAACCCCCCTTTATCACCCCCTTAGGTGAAAATAATAATATATTTATTTCTATTTTTCCATTAGGGTTAGGGTTGGAGCTAGGGTTAGGCTAGGTTTAGGGTTGGGGTTAGTGCTAGGGTTAAGGTTAGGGTTCTGTTAGGGTTATGGTTAGGGTTTTGATTAGGGATAGGGGTGTGTTGGGTTAGGGTTGGGGTTAGGGCTGTGTTTGGGTTGGAGTTAGGACTGGGGGGTGTTTCCACTGTTTAGGTGCATCAGGGGGGTGTTACGGCTGCGACCGTAGACGCGGCCGAGCTGATGCCCCCACATCACCAAATCATGACAACGTGGGCGAGCGTCCCAAGTGGGAACGCGATGTGGACCCACTGGACCACATAGAATAATCTGGACCTACCCAGACTAGGGAAGGGCAGCGAGCAGGGTATGTGGCAGCTGAGCATGTGAGCAAGATGGTGATATGCAGAACTAGATTACACCATTACACCGCACAACTTCAGGTATGAAGAAACAAAGTTTACTCAAATGAAAGTGCAGCGCCCCAGAGACCTGGTCGTTGCAGTATAGCGCTCTGCCACTAAGGGGAGCAGCGATACGTCTGATGGCACTAAGGAGTTCTCCTGACCAGGTATCACTAGAACACATTACACTTCACACTCCGGCCACTAGGGGGAGAAAAAGGCTTTATTTATTGGGCCACTCCTCACACTGGTAAAACTAGGGGCTGGGGAGGAAGTTATTCAGAAGCTGACTGGGTTGGAACCAGGCAACATCCCGTGGCAGGGGGTGTTGCAGGGAGAAGGCACAGGGGGGTCCCTGTCAGGCGTGGGAACCTGGCAGGTGCCCAGCGACAGAACAGAACGTAACAGAACCGCGCCTGCACACCTTGCGGCGGTATCCTAAGAAAGAGACAAGAGGGGAAGAATATTGTGGAACAGTGTAAACGAGATCAGCACAAGGGTGAGCCAGTAAGAGTCGTGCCGAGAGGGGAAGGCAACATCTTACTGAGGCGTGTAGTCGGTGGCCGGATCACCGTAGGAGTAACTGACTTCAGGCGTTACTTCAAATTCCGCTGGACAGTTGATTATAGGTTGGCTGTCTACCTTTTACACCTACGAAGACATAGGGGGCAACATTGGGAGAGGGGCGTCTCTAGGGTCCCGGAAGACCTCCAAGCCTTCCCGTCAAACGGGTGGCGTCCTAGCCATAACATATCTGGGGGACGTTAGAAACTAGCAACATCTGGAACCAAAGAACGAGAGAGAGAGAGCTGTAGAGAACGAACGAAGAAAAACAGCAGTTGTGAGGACTAGTCCGAATGCTCAGCAGGGTAAGACTACAACACACAGGCGCTATTGGTAGGCAACGATTTCCATCTGCGAGGGAAACTCTGGATGCGCCCATCGGACCGGCCGGTCTCTGATAGCCCTGTTGAACGTACTCTGGATTGAGGATCCTGAAGCCTTCAGTAAAGAGGTAAAGAGACTGCAACCTTGTGTCCTCGTTATTGACTGCGCCTTACACCATTACCATCTACCTTACTGGGAAGCCCTGGGGACATACTTGACCTGTGGGAAGGTATACCATCCAGCTGCCATTCCATCACCCCAGCGGACCCCACAGCAGCGTCGGTCACCCTGACCAAACACCACAGGTGGCGTCACGAACCTTTGACAGACTGTACAAATCCCTTTACTGGACGCCCCTTAGCAAGGTCACGGACCAGGTCTAGCCACCGTGACAGCCTCAGAACCGAACCAGAGAGGCCCAGTACCAAGGACTCGTGGCCCTGTGTCTGGGGGCGCTCCAACTTGGCGTCACGAACAGGATCGTACTTAAGCCTGAAGAATTGGGTCATGTGTGCCTTGGAACTGTGATTGAGATGTGTTGGACTGTGATTTGGTGCAAAGACTGTGTACTGCTGTTGTCGCAAGATTCCCGCCAAAACCGCCGCCATTGCAGCGCCACGAGGAGCGCAGGAGAAGAAGAAAGGCGTGGAAGTGGGTGTAGAAGAACTGAAGAGCACGAACAGTAATGGCCGCCCAGTCTAAGCATTGCTGTATCCTGAGGGCGGGCCCGTCAGCCGCTGAGATCCGCCTTCTCATCCTCTATGGAGGGTGGGGACAATGGGGACGGAGCCGCCCCCGAAAGAGAGCTCGGGAAGAAGATCTGGAGAAGGGGACAAAGATGTCGACTCCCAGGCCACCGCATGGAGACGACCTGGCCAGGCGCAGGCCAGATCCCAGAGTCACCGCCGCTGCAGGACTTGACTGCTGTGAAGCCGCCTGAAGGAAAACCTGGAGGGCGGATGCCTGACGGCTGGGTGGCCGCCGCTGAGGCTCGGCGGCTGGCACGTTGCCTGGAAGCCCGTGCCCGGGTGAGTTCCCGGTTGGTCCACCCGACAGAGATCCGCCTTTCTCCTATGTCCCCTCCTCTGCCCACTCCGGCTGCGTCAGAACTTTGCACCCGGCCAGGGAGTTGCGCCCCACAGGAGCAGGACTTAAGATTCCTGCCGGTGACGGAACACCAGCGACGCCTGGTGGCGGCTTGGAGGAAACAGCCGCGACCTGTGGACGTGATAGACCTCACCGGAGAGAAGGTTCCGCCGTCGCACTGGGGAGTGGTGGTCTTCTACAACCCCAGGCAGGAGAGAGGGGTTATCCAGGAGATCGGAGAACCCCTGCAGGTCCGTGTCGACCGGAGCGAGGTGGAGCCCCGCTATGGGACAAGTGAGGAGACCGGTGATCTGAGGCCAGGTGATGCTGTAACCTATACCCGGTGGCGGAGGGAGGCCGGCTGGGTGGCCAGGGGTGTCCAGCGATGCGCAGCCCTACATGTCGAAGCTGGAGCTGCCGATGAAGGGGTCCCTGTTGCGGACCACCAAGAGAGCCAGGCCCCGCGTGTGACTGTGGATCCCACCCGTGCTCAACGGAGAGGAGTGGTCTGTGAAGTGAGACCACAACCTTCCCAGAACTAAACCTCGAAGACCTGAGAATTGTAAATAGTTAACTGTTTCCTGCTGTTTAGCTACCTTAAACCCGTCCAGTGTTAACTCCTAGGGATCCCTTTGTTTACCCGGGATCCCTATTGTCTTCCATTCCTTTTTTCTATTTTTGTACAAGTTCATCATTGTTTAAAGACTGCCGGATCATGGACGGTGAATGAATCCAAAACTGTTTGTATATAGTTTGCACCTTCTTAAAGGTGCTCCCTACTGGTTTTACAAGCCAGAGAAGACTTTGCGAAGATGATGCTTCCAGACATGACGCAGAAGGTCTTGCTTTCGGTGGACTGGCAGACAGAGAGAGGATCTGCACTACCTCCTAGAGACTTGGGTCCCTCTTAAAGGGAATGTTTACATGATTGCAATAAAAGTTAAAAAACGTTAATGATGTTAAAATTTAGATAATGTTGATAGAGATTGAGGACAGGAAAGCTTGAAGTGAACCCGTAGGGGTTAGAGAGAGAGTCCTCCTGAGAAACGTAGAAAGATGGTCGGCACAATGGCAGTAGGCTCAGCCAAGGAGCTAGGCGGTCCTGCATTGGTGAGGTTGGAACGGAAAGAAAGTTGAAATGTTGTAATAGTATTTTATGGTAGGCCTTTAGTGGGTTCAGTGAATACGCCCTTAAAGGAAGGTACAGGTGGCGTCACGAACCTTTGACAGACTGTACAAATCCCTTTACTGGATGCCCCTTAGCAGGGTCACGGACCGGGTCTAGCCACCGTGACAGCCTCAGAACCGAACCAGAGAGGCCCGGTACCGAGGACTCGTGGCCCCGTGTCTGGGGGAGCTCCAACTGCACAGTACATAACAAAACATAATGATGTCAGGATCCCGATTTCACACATCTAGGAAGGGTACACGTCTCAGGATGACAGACGAAGGCAAGAGGACATCACGGGTTGATGAAGTCCAGGGTTATCTGGCACGGGCATACTAGGACGGCCTCTCTCAGGCCTCAGGCGTAGCACTGGCTCAGCAGTAGAACATCAGAAACTGACTTCGGACGGACTTCAGATGATGGCAGGGGTCATCACGGGTTGATGCAGTCCAGGGTCATCTGGCATGGGCTTACTAGGATGGCCTCTCTCTCAGGCCTCAGGCATAGCACAGGCTCAGCAGGAGAACATCAGACACCGATCCCGGAAGGACATCACAAGGTGGGCCCCAAGGAACCGGAGGAACCTCGGGACACTGGCGGGACATCAGCACACAGCTTGGACATCAGGACTTCGGACACAGGCTGGATATAAGGAATATGGATAGACATCTGGGACACTGGCATGGCAGCCCACGTCATAAGGTGGGACACTGGCGTGGCAGCCCAGGGCATCAGGTCATTGGACACAGGAAGGACATCAGGAATATGGATAGACATCTGGGACACTGGCATGGCAGCCCAGGTCATCGGCTAGGACACTGGCGTGGCAGCCCAGGGCTTCAGTTACATCAGGACATCGGACACAGGAAGGACATCGGAACATCAGGACATCGGACTGGACATCAGGACAGACTGGAACACGGATGGCACAGGACCAGGCAGCGATGGTCATCAGGTTCCTAGCTACGGCTGTCAGGCTCCGGGCATCGGACCTAGGAAGGAACTCAAGCATGATGGTGCAAGCACCGCTAGACTGAACTTGGGCCGGATGGGATTAGCACAGCATAGCAGGCTGAGCACAGCGAAGTATAAGCTCAGCAAGAACACCAGTCTCCATCTTAGAAAGATGAGCCCAGGAAGTTCAAAGTCACTGGGTACAGGGAGTCAGACACAGAAGGACTACAGGAACATAACACAGAGGACAAAGTTCAGACAGGATCAGGTACTGGATATGCAGCCTCCAGGATAGGCGGGTCTGGGTACTCTGCCCCCAGAATAGGCAGAAAAAAAACACAAACAAACTGGATATGCAGCCTCCAGGTTAGGCAGATCTAGGTACTCTGCCCCCAGAACAGGCAGAAAAACAAGATACAAACGGATCTGTATATTTTGACCTAAGAGCAGGTGGGATCTGGGTACTCTGCCCCCAGAACAGGCGGAGGACAGGTATTAGCTCTCCCAGAACAGACTGCAGACAGAACGGGAGCTGGATACCTAACATACAAGGCAAGACTCAGAAACACAATGCAATGCTCGCAACGCCCAACAGGAAAGAGGGAGTTTATATAGGAGCTGCCCCTCAGCAATAGTCTGAGGAAGCAACACAGGTGCACACTCAAACCCTAATAAAAGCAGGGTAGGTGTGGCCGTGTGCACCCTAAGCACAAACAGAAACCATTACAGCACAGACAGCACAGGAACTGTGGCTTAGGGCACCTGGCAGCGACTGCTAGCCTGGACACATGTGGAAAGTCATGCACCAGCTGCAGAGGACCTCGCATGCTGTGGATAGATTCATCAGCGGCAGCCAGGGACAACACATGCGAGTGGTCATGCAGCAGAGCAAAGACATCACAGCACATGTACAGCTACGCAGCGGTGGCAGGGACCTGAGCAGCATCCATACAGGTAACAAACAACAGTATCCCTGCACATTAGGGTGAGAGGAGCAAGGGTTAAAGCAGAGACATGCAGAGTAATGCCGAAAAAACAAGGTATAAACCCAGTGGCGTTACAGGGGGTCTCTAAACACAACATGGCGCCTCCATTGATTTCAGCCTATTTTGCATTCAAAAAGTCAAGCGATGCTCCCTCCCTTCTGAGCCCTGCCATGTGCCCAAACAGTGGCTTTCCCCCACTTTCCGGGTATCGGCGTACTCAGAAGAAAAGGGATCAAAGTGCAGTGACACCCTGATCTAATAATCAGGATATCATTTGAGCCTGGATTTCTCCATTATACTCTGCCAAGCTCTATGCACCCCACCAACCTGTATGCCTTTCGACACCTCTGCACTACCTTTCTTTTCCTGTCCTTGCTGGATTTTCTACCCCAAGAGTCTCCCAAACAATGGCCTGGGCAATGCAGGTACAGCAGACTTGCATGTTGTAGGAGGGTATCTCTGCACGGCAAGTGCAGCAATGTCTCTGCGTGATATAGATATAGCAATTTAGCAACATATTTCCTGTAATATCTGACAAAATCTGCGACGTAGATGTGAACAGAGCCCAAGGCTGGAGATTTTACATTGCAATGCAGTCAGCTGCAACTTCCCATGATATTGCAGCCTGGATACACAGTAACAACAGCCGGGCGCCCTGAGGCTTCCAATATCTTACATGCGGGTAATTGTATAGCTTTAACCTTAAAGTGTATTTACAGCTGGAATCATATACTAATATCTCATTGTCAGACATCTCAAAGGCGTTTTGTCTCATTTTTCCTTCAGGATTTTCTGGCAGACTTGGAAGCTTGGTCAGGAGAATAATCTGTATTGTTGTTACTTTACTTTTGTTAGCTTAAAACTAATTACTGAGAAGAACAAAAGCTGGAGGCCGACCCCTCCGACATCTGGCGGTATCAGCCATGAGCAGGTTCCCCACATTATTGCCTTTCCTCCCACCATCCAAACATACAGTTATGAGCGTGGAATGATGGTCTCCACTAGAGCAGGAGCCATGAGTGAGGTTATCATCTGTAACATATGGTGTAATATACCAGATATGTGATATAGATCATTGTTACCATCGCTGGGGTAAAACGCAGAGTTTAAATATTAGGAAAAGCAATAAGGATATAACAGGTAGTGTTACGTGTTACGGAGCCACTCAGCACCCAGAATATGTTGTGCAGTTATATGTATGTATAATAGGTTCCATGTGAGATACATGTCCCTAATGCATCAGCCCACAGGCTGCGCCCCTGGGCAGAGGGGACACGATATTCCCCTTTTGTCCGCCCCCTACCTTTGTAATTCCCACAGTAAATATCGGCAGGCTCCGGCCACCTGCGGCTACTGTAATGTATGTCTGGCCTGCCGCTTTTCTATTGGCCTGCCCTCTGTATCTGTGTGATATATTCTGTGTCCT
Organism: Ranitomeya imitator; assembly: GCF_032444005.1. Classification (NCBI taxonomy): domain Eukaryota; kingdom Metazoa; phylum Chordata; class Amphibia; order Anura; family Dendrobatidae; genus Ranitomeya; species Ranitomeya imitator. Next base: position 50,752,776 of record NC_091284.1, on the reverse strand, counting down.
GTGAGTAGTTTATATGCGCCCATGTAACCAAGCAATTCCAGCCAGCGTCCTTCATTCCGAATCCAGCCAAAGCAGAGTGGACCTCCTGAAACACGGGGTGGTACTGAAAGAGGTACTCCAACTTGGTAGACCGCGTTACAGGTAGACTGTACCATACACATTAGATGACTCATGGATGTGCTAATTGTGCCACGTGTATCGCTGTAACACCGCTTCCTCAGGTGGTAATTGCAAGCGGACTGATGATGCTGTGTAAAGTGTGCATATATATATATATATATATATATACAATGTGTGTGTTTCATAATTGTACTCACATAGACCAATCCCCCCATCCTTTCAACATGGAACCAGTGATATGCATGGGGCTTTAACCAGATGCATTTTGGCTTCCCCCTGCCATAACACACCCTCTTGATAGAAGTCAAATTGTAATGCATTTTATATACAGCTTATTGTACTGTATTACATTAAACAGCCGTAGGGCATTAATATCTTGCTCATTGGATAACACATATTCATGTGTCTCATTATCATTTCTCTTAATAAAAATCTTAATTTTTTAGCTCTTCACTTCTCTGGTTAAAACAATTTATCTCCTATTCTTAGGATAGGTGTTATTTTATTGATAGGTGAAGGATTCACAGCGATCTGGAGATTGGAACGGACCGCCAGTACGCATTCTTGACCACCACTCCATGCATTCCCTATGGAGATGTCGAGCACTGAGCTTGTTTTGTTTTCTGGCCGCTCCTTAGGGGATGAATACAGGGGCAGTTGGGCATCGGATCTGCCAAAAAACTTTATAACAGGGAGACAAGTTCCCAGATCTGCAGGTCCCAAAGGAAGCAACCCACTGATCGACAAGTTACCTTTTTTTAACCTGACAACCTCTTTAAGTTTAACATGTGATTTTTTAATCTCTTAATACACTTTTTGGGCAAAGAATTCTGACATTTCCCCATTGCATCTTTTAGAACATCTCATTCTAAACCTAGAAACACTAATATGGAGTTGATCCTTCCTTTGCAGCTCTAACAGCCGCTGTTCGGGAAAAGATTTCCAACAAACTTTTGGAGGTGTCTATTGGAGTGCCCCCAGACGCAGGGCCGCGGGTTACTCGGTACCGGTTCTCTCTGTCTGGCTCTAGGGTTGTCACGGTGGCTGGACCCGGTCCGTGAACCTGCTAAGGGGCGTCCAATAAAAGGTGATACAAGTCTGTCAAGGTTTAGTGACGCCACCTGTGGTGTTCGGTCAGGGTGACCGACGCTGCTTGGGGCCCACCGGGGTGATGTTATGGCAACTGGATGGTATTCCTTCCCACAGGTGAAGTATATCCCCAGGGCTTCCCAGGAGTGTAGGTGGTGATGATGTGAGGCACAGTTAATAACGAGGACACAGGGTTGCAGTCTCTTTACCTTTTACTGAAGACTTCGGGATCCGCAATCCAGAGCACTGCTAACAGGGCTGGCTGAGTCCGGCCGGTCCGAAGGCACATCCAGAAATCAGTGCCTACCAACTAGCGCCTGTGTGTTGTAGTTCTTCCCTGTTGAGCATTCGGGATAGTCCTCACAACTTTCATATTCGTTCTTTCTCTCTCTCTCTCCGTCCCCCAAGTTTATTTGGATAGGACGCACCCGTTTGACGGGAAGGCTCGGAGCTATTCTGGGACCCTAGAGACGCCCCTCTCCACGCTTGCCCCCTATGTCTTCTTAGGTGATATATGGTAGACAGCCAACCTATAATCAACTGTCCTGCCGCTGTTTGAAGTAATGCTTGGAGTCAGTTACTTCCTCGGCGTTCCGGCCACCGGCTACGCGCCTCAGTAGGATGTTGCCGATCTCGGGGCACGATTCCTACTGGCTCTCCTTTGTGCTGTGATCTCGTTTCTCACTTCTCCACAATATCCTTCGCTTCGTGTCCTTTCTTAGGATGCCGCCGCAAGGTAGTGCAGGCGCGGCTCCGTCACGTTCTGTCCTTCTGCTAGGTACCTGCCAGGAACCCATCCCTGACAGGTCCTCCATGGATTCAAACCGTCAATGGTGGCGCACTACCTCCTGCCTCCATTAGACAACACGCCGACGGCGGATACAGCTAAAGTGTTATTATTAATGTGAGCCGGACGGCTCTGTATATTCCTTGACTATTATTCCCGATACAAAGACTTCCTTGAGAAAGGCAAGAAATTGCCGAAACGTTGGATTGAATATTTGATGTCTATTTTCCTGTATATCGGCTGAGTGTTGAAGATAAATGAATTAAAGAATTTTTTCCTTTTCAAAGAATTAAATGATTACTTGACTTTGAGTGCCGAAGGTTATCTTTTTTCATAATAGACTATTTTTTCCTTGTGACACTACCTCCTGCCTCCATTAGACAACACGCCGACGGCGGATACAGCTAAAGTGTTATTATTAATGTGAGCCGGACGGCTCTGTATATTCCTTGACTATTATTCCCGATACAAAGACTTCCTTGAGAAAGGCAAGAAATTGCCGAAACGTTGGATTGAATATTTGATGTCTATTTTCCTGTATATCGGCTGAGTGTTGAAGATAAATGAATTAAAGAATTTTTTCCTTTTCAAAGAATTAAATGATTACTTGACTTTGAGTGCCGAAGGTTATCTTTTTTCATAAAGGTCCTCCATGGAGCTATACACCGGGGACAAGGGAGCTGGATGTTATACACTGGGTGCAAGGGGGCCAGATGTTAAACAATGGGGGGCAATGGGACTGAATTAAAAAACCTGAATTTAGTAGTAATTAAGATGTATGTCCAATATTTAGTCCCTGCAGTTCATTACCCCAATTTATAAATCAGAAATCTGATAAAAATGTTGCCTTATTTTTGCACAAATCATTGGTCATTTGAAAATTGAGCAGATCTTAGCCAGAAGTAGGCATGGGGCCAACAAATTCTTAAGAATTTATACCGTATCCCTGTGCAGCATATTTCTTGCAGTTTCACATAGCAGTTGAAAGATGAACAAAATTCATTAGAAGCCAACACCTCTTAAAAAAATCTGGCTCATTTTACTCCAGAGCACCGTTCAGCAAAACGAAAGTCTTGGTGCATTGGACACTATGACCCTGACTTGTCATCAAGTCCAGTGTTATTCATGCTGGTCTTGATGATAAAGCGTGTTGGAGTCAGAGGCGCATGCGTGTTAAATGGCGCTTGCCTGTGTGTACTGTGCCACAGACAGAGACTAAAGATTTGTGGCTTGGATTTGCCTAGAAGGAGCATGAGGGGTAATGTATGACTTGGGGACGAGGCCCTCCAAAGCGATTATTTCTGTGTCATCTCGTGCCCTCTCAGTCCCTATGTGGCACCCCAGGAGTTCGAGTACCACAGTAGCGCTGCCTTCCTCTTCCTCTCGGGGAGGGTAGTGCTATGCCTGGAGACAAGAGAGATCCCTTTGGCAGGTTATCCCACACACAACACATTCTGACTCCAGGCCAGGAAGGGGATCTCAAAACGCGGTTTTAAGGAAGCTTCCCTGATATATATAGATCCTGGTCTTGAGGAGGAGTCAGTCTGAGAGAGTCTGAGAGTGAACAGAGACAGGGAAGGAGCAGAGGAGAGATTAAGGGCTCAAGGAGGCTGCAATTGGGCATCCTGAAAGCCAGAGCGCAGAAACCGGGCACCGGGAGCCCGAGGTCGTGGATAACTGCAAGGTTCACAGCAGAACCGGCGGGCATAGGACTATGCGTAAACTGCCCATACAACACCTGAGGTACAGCAGCAGTTAGAGCCTGGAGTCACCATGTCTGAGACCCCAAGAGAACGGCTCAAGCTGCTTACCGTGCAGGTACTGTCCCAGGACAGGAGAGAAAGGAGTACCTTGCCAGCAAACCACTGGGAGCAAGGGACCAGAAAAGCAGTGCATAGTGGAAGGCTGCCAACCTGAACTCCCAAGGGGATTTACACTTGCTTCCGGGCTGCCTGGACTCCTTCTGTACCTGTGGCCGGTACCCTGGACTGTGGCCTGCTACCAGTAAACCAGGTAAAGACTGCAATCCTGTGTCTTCCGTTATTTACCGGCAGCACATCATCCCTACCATACACCTTGGGAGCCCTGGGGACCCCGCTTCACCTGTGGGAAGCATCACCATCTTGCTGCCACAACATCATCCCAGAGGATCCCTTTAAGCAGTGTTGGTCCCCACTGACCGAGAACCACAGGTGGCATCACGAAGACTGACTATATTCATCCCTTAAAAGACCTTTCCCCCCTTTAATTGAGTCCCAGGGCCACGGACCGGGTCACAGCCACCGTGACATCCCCTTTAAGTGCGAGCGGACCCGGTGCCGAGTATCCCCATTGCCCTGGCGGGCGACTCACCTACAATAGAAATAACAAAAAATCAATGGTTGTATTCACACTCGGCAAATTTCTTGAATTAATACCTGTGACTTACGCATGTGAAAGGCGTCCATGTGCTCGCTGCTAATCATAACGTTTTTATCAAATCAGCCACTTGTGAGTTTCCCCTGAAATAGAGACGTCAGTCCTTAAAAGGGGCATGTAAAATAATAAAATGGATAAATGAAAAAATGCTGTCATACGTATGCTCCAGGCATTTATCTCCCTCGGTCTGGTGCGGGGTCTGGGAGCACCATCCATATTACTTGAAGGCATACACAAATTTAGGAATTCAGAGTGGGTTCAGCTTCTCTCTGCTGAGATAAGAAGGGCTGTGAGCAAAATGTGCAGAGGTTTTATTAACATTTAATTCCACGCCAGCCCACATTTCCTCTGAACTCATATTAGGAGCATAACAATGTATTTTTCGGTCGATAGAGATATATCAGGGTTTGAGCTTTTTCACTATGAGCTTCAGTTTTTATTATTTCTCTTTTGGGGTCCATACGAATCTCAGATCTCCTTTAAATCCCTAGCAACTAGGCAACCCCCACATGTACTCAGCCTGGCTAGTAGCTGTAAATCATTCAGCTGCCACGATGAAAACTAAATCTCCAAGCAGTCATAAATACTCGGAGGACACCCGAGCAACGAGTACACTCGCTCATCACTAATGTTTAACCTCACCCACCACTGATTGGCTGTGTGAAGAGCTGAGGTTGTGGGTTGTAATAATCACCTAGGCAGGTTAACAATGCAACTCCCTTTATTTCTTCTGTTCCGGGTATACAGCAAATCCAGGTAGATGACCAAAATATAACATCCCCAGTCCACAAGATCCCCTTCCCCTGGGCCGATAGTCCCGCTGCCTCCGTACCAAGCGATACTCAATGTCTTTTCGTTGGCCTACAGATTTCGTATCCAGTATAGTCTGTAGTCACAGTCCATGTATCCGGCAGCAACAGTTCCAGTTAAGAAAGTTCCTGAAATCCAGAGGAAAGATCCCTCAATAGTAGAACGTGTGTCCAGCCCAGCCGGCAACCGATCTCCACAACTCCATAGGCCATCCATCCATGTGCTCCAGGACGTCATCCTTGATCCTCTCCCTTCAACGTCACGTTCTCCCACTCCATGATTAAACATGTGGCTTCTTCCCCCCCTCCCTGGGATCAGCAGAAGTGTAAACACCCTACCCCTTAAACATTTGTTTTTAGCTCAAAGAGTGAAGAAAATTCCAGCAACTCATCACCTGGGATTGCATGTGTGACCCTCTGTGGTGACGGCTCCCCTAGGTCTACAATCCCCATCCACACAATGTGACTAGTGGCTGTAAAAACAATGAAATGATAGAATTCCTTCATTGCTAATCTTGGGTCTGGCCTTATGTATACATAAGATCTAGTCTTCCTCTGCTTATCGTCACTGAATGGAAACATTGATTTCTGAGGCCGAACTGATGAGCAAGCAAATCTCTAATAAAAACACAGCAAGCAAATCTCTAATAAAATATAACAATAATATTGACCAACCGGTGCTCCATGCTGGGAAAAGTCTGCCACCCGTAGGGCTGTGGACTCCACGTGCATTGGTCCAATAGTCTTTAGTCCATGGCCAGCTCCTCACAGGCTACTTTTTGTGTGTTTATTCAAGATCACATCTTCACCCTGACCCTGATTTTTTGTCACAAGTCATCACAGGGGATGAAGCTTGGTGTTGCGCCTGTGATCCTGAAACAAAACAGTAGTCCACCTGGTGGAAGACAGCTTCATCGCCCGGACTGAAAAAAAAGCACGGCAAGTGAGATCGTATTTGAACTCCATGATGGTTTATTCTTCCAACATCAAGAGAGTCGCACATGTCGAATTTGTTCCTCAGGGTACGACCATGAACCAACATTACTATCTGCGAGTGCTGAATCCATTGCGTGAGGTAGTGAGGAAAAAAACGTCCAGAAGTGTGGTGAACGGGGGACTGGCTGCTTCATCATGACAAAAAGCCTGCCCACACACTGTTGAAAATCAACCAGTTTTTGGCAAAAAACAGCATGATAACAATTTTTCACCCCCTCTTTACTCACCCGACCTAGCCCCCGGCAACTTATTTTTATTTCCAATAATGAAGAAAAATCTAAAGTGAAAACCTTTTCAGGATGTAGAAGAGGTTAATAAAAAATAGCTGGAGGCACAGAATTAGTTCAGAAGAATATAAAAACTGTTAGGCCAAGTGCATATCATCTCATGGACTGTATTTTGAAGGTGATTAACCCCTTAATGGCCAATGACAGACATAGCATGTCATGAGCAGGTGTCAGTTCCCTCACGGTCTAAGATGGTTCTGTACAGGTATAATGCATTGCAGTGCTGGTGCATTGCGATTAATTCTACCTGACTAGTGAAAAAAGTAAAAGTCCCATAAAGGGACTATGTAAAAAAAACCAATTAATTAAAATAAAATAAAAAAATTAATAAAAAAATACAAAATGATAATAATAAAAAAATTATAACAATAATTTTTTTATGTAAAAAAAAACAAACAAACAAACAAACAAAAAAGTATACATATTTGGTATCGCCGCGTCTGGAACGGCCCAATGTATAAAACTGTCACACTAGTTAACCCCTTCAGTGAATGCCGTAAAATATATAAAAAAGGGAAAACTATGGTTTTTCATCATATCGCTGGAAAAAAGTGGAATAACAAATGTAAATTAATGTTGTACCGCTAAAAACATAATCTTGTCCCGCATAAAACAAGCTGCCATACATCTCCATCAGTGGAAAAATGTAAAAGTTATAGCTCTCAGGATACAGCTATGCAAAAAAATGTTTTTTTGCAAAATAGTTTTTGTGTAAAAGCGACAAAACATAAAAAAATGACATAAATGAGGTATTGATGAAATCGTACTGACCCGAAGAATAAAGCTGCCATATCAATGTTATCATGCGTGAAACTGCATTAAAAAACAAACAAAAAACAACAATACCTGAATTGCTGGTTTTTGTCCATTCTGTCTCCCAAAAATCAGAATAGAAAGGGATCGAAAAATGTCACGTGTCTGAAAATTGTACTAATAAAAAAGTCAACTTGTCCCGTAACAAACAAGCCATCACATGACTCTGTGGGTCGAAATATGGAAAAATGATAGCTTTCAAAATATGGCAATGCAGTTTTTGCAAAAAAAAAAGTCTTTTAGTGTGTGATAGCAGCCAAACATAAGAAAAACTATATGAATATATATATGAATCTGGTTTCGCTGTAATTGCACTGACCCGAAGAATAAAGTGCTCTAATCGCTTATATCGAGGAACGACGTAAAAAATAAACAAAACCAATTTTTTACCAACTGTCTGGCCTATGATCCGGCAGTGTTTCCTCTTTTTAGGCGTGCATAAAAGTGAAGGATTGTCATGATTAAGGAAGCTTAGTCTCCAGAAACGCGTTGAGATACTTACCCATATGGTTTGTGCTGAAGTTTGTATCCTCCATGTTTAAGTTTGTGAATAAAGAAAACTTTTTTTCACGGATTCGGTGAAGCTGGACATTTTCTTCTCGTGCATAAAAGTGCAATCGACCACAGTTTTGTGCACCTCTGAAAAGAAACTGAGGCCAGAGTAAGTCTGCTGCTTCAATCACTCGGGGGTTTCATCTGAATCACCTCATTTGCAGATTTAGATGGAAACTCTGATAGAAGTGCTCAGCGTAGAGTGCAGGATAAGTGTGATCCAAAATGTTATATAAAATGTTCCCAACAAAAGCTTCAACTCAATCCACAAAACAAACAAGTCCTCACTCAGGTCTGTCATCTGTTAATGGAAATTTAGAGGGCTTCCTCACTACTGGTAGTACAAAGCCTCTGGAAAACCACTACGGCTCCTCACCCGCCAAAAGAAATCCAGCAAATTCTGGGCTCCCAAATCCAATTGCCCACTCCCTTCTGAGCCCCACAGTGTGCCTAAACCACATTTAGGATCCACATGTTTGGCATTTCTGTAGTGATGAGAGCCCAACTAATTTATAGGTGCGTGTCTCTAGAAGCACAAGCTGGGCATAATGTACTGGACGCTAAAATGTACAATGGCACAATGGCAGATTTGCAGTTTTCACTTGACAACATTCACTGCTACTTGTTTCTGGAAAACACCTATGGAGTCGAATCATCACTACACCTGTAGAAAAATTATTCTTGGAAATTCTACTCTCCAGGAGGCAAATAGCGCTCCATTCCTCCCGAGTCTCTCCGTATGGCTGAGTAGTACTGTACAGCCACATATGGGGTATTTCCATGTTCAGCAGAAATTGTGGGACAAATTTTCGTGTCATTTTTACCCATTTACCCTTGTTAAAATGTGAAATCTGGGGCTAGAACAAAACTTTTGTGGTAAAAATATCATAATTTTTCTTCACTGCCCAATGGTGTAAGGTTCTATGACACACCCATGTGTCAATTTGATCACTGCACCTTTAAATTAATTAATTGAGAGATGTAATTTGTACACATGATCATCTGCCTGGCACTATATAAGGCTCACCAAGAAACACACCTGTGTATTGGTTTTAAGACTTTAATGTGTTCCCGAGTCCTGTGTGCCTTTTAGCCTCTTGGACCTCTGCTACTTGTTCCCTGTTTCCTATCTTCGTAACGGTCTCCAGCACCTCTGCTACCTGTTCCCGGTCTCTTGTCTGCCTGATATGTCCTGGACCTCTTCTATCTGTTTCTGATCTCTGATCCACCTATCTCCAGGACCTCTGCTACTTGTTTCTGATCTCTTATCCACCTACTCTCTCCAGGACCTCTGCTACTTGTTTCTGATCTCTTATCCACCTACTCTCTCCAGGACCTCTGCTACTTGTTTCTGATCTCTTATCCACCTACTCTCTCCAGGACCTCTGCTACTTGTTTCTGATCTCTTATCCACCTACTCTCTCCAGGACCTCTGCTACTTGTTTCTGATCTCTTATCCACCTACTCTCTCCAGGACCTCTGCTACTTGTTTCTGATCTCTTATCCACCTACTATCTCCAGGACCTCTGCTACTTGTTTCTGATCTCTTATCCACCTTCTATCTCCAGGACCTCTGTTACTTGTTTCTGATCTCTTATCCACCTACTCTCTCCAGGACCTCTGCTACTTGTTTCTGATCTCTTATCCACCTACTATCTCCAGGACCTCTTCTACTTGTTTCTGATCTCTTATCCACCTACTATCTCCAGGACCTCTGCTACTTGTTTCTGATCTCTTATCCACCTACTATCTCCAGGACATCTGCTACTTGTTTCTGATCTCTTATCCACCTACTGTGTCCAGGACCTCTGCTACCTGTTTCCCATGTGCCTCACCTGCCTGCTGCACCAATGCTCGTGTGCCCACCAGGACCTTGGTTTTGTAAGATCCACCTCACCAAGTTAGCCTAAGGCTGCTTTCACACAACAGTTTTTTGCCGTCAGGCTCAATCCGGCGAATTTTGAGAAAAACGGATCTGGCGAATGATGCCGCTGGATCTGTTTTTTTCTCATAGACTTGTACTAGGGACGGCTTGCGATGGATGGTCTCACGTTTCGTCCGTCGTTCACCTGATCCGTAGAAAATTGTTGGTCCGGCGGCCGGAGACAACGCACAGAGGAACGCTTTTTGTGTCCGTCGAAAAATAAAGGACAGCGACAGATCCGACGTTTTCTAGAATGGAAGCCTATGGCGCCGGATTCGTCAACTGATGAAATCCAGCGACGGATTCCATTTTTTTAAACTGAGCATGTGTAGTAGCGCTTTCCATTCTGGTCTCTCTCTGGATCAGCTAGTCGGATCCGGCGAAAAAAACGGATCCGTCGGATCAGTTTTCCACAATTTGCAACGGATCCGTTTTTTTCTAAATTCGCCAGATTCAGCCTGACGGCAAAAAACTGGTGTGTGAAAGTAGCCTAACAATACCTATCTGTGGGTCTAAGGATGGGGTGTAATGTGATGCTATCCTGCAGATGATCACTGACATGGCAGCTCTTCTTCTCTGTGAGGGAAATTTCATGATTGAATTCAGTCTGGCAAAATCTATGATCATTTGAATGAAGGAAATAGAAAATGGGATATCCAAGCCTGAATTTACAGGCTTCAATGAATTGCCTTCACTGGCCAGGATATTAAACCACAGAGCTATTGGAAGGAAACCAGAGTTATAAATTTCCTACACTTAGCCTCTGCCAACCAATATCCAGCAATCCCTGTGTTCATTAAGCAGGCTTGAGGTTATTACTGCGAGATACACATTTAAAATATTACAGACCCAGCATAGAAAAGATCTGAAGTATTAAAATTGCCATCTGACCAAACAAACATATTGAAAACAATAAAGAATAATTACTGCTGCGTCAGAGGTTCTGCCTGATCCATTCTAGAGAGAAAAGGAAACATAAAGGTTTAAAATGTAGAATCACATTATACATGAAAATGATGAATAGCCTCAAACCTGAAAAATAGAAAATGAATATCAAATATTCCAGAGCTTTGTTCATTTCCTCCAGGAATTGTGCAAAACAAAAATCAATTGGATGCTTACAGAGCATGTATGGTATTCTCTAAAGCACCCAACATGATAATAACCCGGCCGTGTAGTCTGTAGACCCCTATAACAGCAGTCTGGATGTGTAGTCTGGAGCCCCCCTATAACAGCAGTCTGGATGTATAGTCTGGAGCCCCCCTATGACAGCAGTCTGGGTGTGTAGTCTGGAGCCCCCTATAACAGCAGTCTGGATGTGTAGTCTGGAGCCCCCTATAACAGCAGTCTGGATGTGTAGTCTGCAGCCCCCTATAACAGCAGTCTGGATGTGTAGTCTGCAGCCCCCTATAACAGCAGTGTGGATGTGTAGTCTGGAGCCCCCCTATAACAGCAGTAGGATGTATAGTCTGGAGCCCCCCTATAACACCAGTCTGGATGTGTAGTCTGGAGCCCCCTATAACAGCAGTCTGGATGTGTAGTCTGGAGCCCCCTATAACAGCAGTCTGGATGTGTAGTCTGGAGCCCCCCTATAACACCAGTCTGGATGTGTAGTCCGAAGACCCCTATAACAGCAGTCTGGATGTGTAGTCTGGAGCCCCTATAACAGCAGTCTGGATGTGTAGTCTGGAGCCCCCTATAACAGCAGTCTGGATGTGTAGTCTGGAGCCCCCCTATAACAGCAGTCTGGATGTGTAGTCTGGAGCCCCCTATAACAGCAGTCTGGATGTGTAGTCTGCAGGCCCCTATAACAGCAGTCTGGATGTGTAGTCTGGAGCCCCTTATAACAGCAGCCTGGATGTGTAGTCTGGAGCCCCCCTATAACAGCAGTCTGGATGTGTAGTCTGGAGCCCCCCTATAACAGCAGTCTGGATGTGTAGTCTGGAGCCCCCTATAACAGCAGTCTGGGAGTGTAGTCTGGAGCCCCCCTATAACAGCAGTCTGGATGTGTAGTCTGGAGCCCCCCTATAACAGCAGTCTGGATGTGTAGTCTGGAGCCCCCCTATAACAGCAGTCTGGATGTGTAGTCTGCAGCCCCTTATAACAGCAGTCTGGATGTGTAGTCTGCAGCCCTCTATAACAGCAGTCTGGATGTGTAGTCTGCAGCCCCCTATAACAGCAGTCTGGATGTGTAGTCTGGAGCCCCCTATAACAGCAGTCTGGATGTGTAGTCTGGAGCCCCCTATAACAGCAGTCTGGATGTGTAGTCTGGAGCCCCCTATAACAGCAGTCTGGATGTGTAGTCTGGAGCCCCCTATAACAGCAGTCTGGATGTGTAGTCTGGAGCCCCCTATAATAGCAGTCTGGATGTGTAGTCTGGAGCCCCCTATAATAGCAGTCTGGATGTGTATTCTGGAGCCCCCTATAACACCAGTCTGGATGTATAACCTGAAGCCCCCCTATAACAGCAGTCTGGATGTGTAGTCTGGAGCCCCCTATAACAGCAGTCTGGATGTGTATTCTGGAGCCCCCTATAACAGCAGTCTGGATGTGTAGTCTGGAGCCCCCTATAATAGCAGTCTGGATGTGTAGTCTGGAGCCCCCTATAATAGCAGTCTGGATGTGTAGTCTGGAGCCCCCTATAACAGCAGTCTGGATGTGTAGTCTGGAGCCCCCTATAACAGCAGTCTGGATGTGTAGTCTGGAGCCCCCCTATAACAGCAGTCTGGATGTGTAGCCTGGAGCCGCCCCTATAACAGCAGTCTGGATGTGTAGTCCGAAGACCCCTATAACAGCAGTCTGGATGTGTAGTCTGCAGCCCCCTATAACAGCAGTCTGGATGTGTAGTCTGGAGCCCCCTATAACAGCAGTCTGGATGTGTAGTCTGGAACCCCCTATAACAGCAGCCTGGATGTGTAGTCTGGAGCCCCCTATAACAGCAGTCTGGATGTGTAGTCTGGAGCCCCCTATAACAGCAGTCTGGATGTGTAGTCTGGAGCCCCCTATAACAGCAGTCTGGGTGTGTAGTCTGGAGCCCCCTATAACAGCAGTCTGGATGTGTAGTCTGGAGCCCCCTATAACAGCAGTCTGGATGTGTAGTCTGGAGCCCCCCTATAACAGCTGTCCTGATGTGTAGTCTGGAGCCCCCCTATAACAGCAGTCTGGATGTGTAGTCTGGAGCCCCCTATAACAGCAGTCTGGATGTGTAGTCTGGAGCCCCCTATAACAGCAGTCTGGGTGTGTAGTCTGGAGCCCCCCTATAACAGCAGTCTGGATGTGTAGTCTGGAGCCCCCTATAACAGCAGTCTGGATGTGTAGTCTGGAGCCCCCTATAACAGCAGTCTGGGTGTGCAGTCTGGAGCCCCCCTATAACAGCAGTCTGGATGTGTAGTCTGGAGCCCCCTATAACAGCAGTCTGGATGTGTATTCTGGAGCCCCCTATAACAGCAATCTGGATGTGTAGTCTGGAGACCCCTATAACAGCAGACTGGATGTGTAGTCTGGAGCCCCCTATAACAGCAGTCTGGATGTGTAGTCTGGAGCCCCCTATAACAGCAGTCTGGATGTGTAGTCTGGAGCCCCCCTATAACAGCAGTCTGGATGTGTAGTCTGGAGCCCCCCTATAACAGCAGTCTGGATGTGTAGTCTGGAGCCCCCTATAACAGCAGTCTGGGTGTGTAGTCTGGAGCCCCCCTATAACAGCAGTCTGGATGTGTAGTCTGGAGCCCCCTATAACAGCAGTCTGGACGTCTAGTCTGGAGCCCCCTATAACAGCAGTCTGGATGTGTAGTCTGGAGCCCCTATAACAGCAGTCTGGATGTGTAGTCTGGAGCCCCTATAACAGCAGTCTGGATGTGTAGTCTGGAGCCCCCTATAACAGCAGTCTGGATGTGTAGTCTGGAGCCCCTATAACAGCAGTCTGGATGTGTAGTCTGGAGCCCCCTATAACAGCAGTCTGGATGTGTAGTCTGGAGCCCCCTATAACAGCAGTCTGGATGTGTAGTTGTGATCTCCTCTGAAGCATGAGACATTCCCTGAAATAAAGTAAACTAAGATTTGTTGGCAGCGGATTCATCTCTGTACCGTCCAGCCGTTCAACAGTGACTATATATTTATTCAGGAATAAAGATAACACAGCTTACAACTGGTTCTTATAGCTTGGGATCTCGGCATCTCGTCTGTCAGCTGGCGAAGTGAAAGTAAAAGTATGCTCCAGCTACACACACAGTGATCAGGAAGTTCCTGTTTTTTTTTTTTTAACAATACTTTCCTGGCAATATAACACTATTGCTGGAGAAAGAGACACATGCACTATAAGAACATCAGTAAATAGTAGTTGATGTAATATATTCAATAATAAGCATCATTCCAATAAGATTGCCGTCTGGGTATCTGAAAATCGGTTTCTAAAGAATACAACTCCTTAAATTTATAAATATTTTTTTAAAGTTTATGAGGTTCGGGTCTCGCACCAAGTAACTGGGCTGATCTTGTAAATCCTTGTGGATCCTAGCATCCTAGTCTGGATGCTGATGGAATGGCTGTGACAGTAAAGGGACAGATTATTATTATTATTATACATTTTTATAGCGCCATTTATTCCATGGCACTTTACATTTGAAGGGGCAAATATAGACAAATACAATAAACATGAGTAAAACAAGGCGCACACAAGTACAGGAGGAGAGAGGACCCTGCCCGCGAGGGCTCACAGTCTGCAGGGGATGGGTGAGGATACACTAGGAGAGGGTAGAGCTGGTCATGCGGCGGTTTAGTAGACTGATATGCTATGGTTGATCAATGGGGCTACAGGACGGCATCATGGGTAGTATGAGGACACAGGACTCGGAATGTGAAGGGTTTATGGCAGAAGATTACATGGCTATTCCTATTTGGCAGATTTATGGCATATCTTCAGAAGACACCAGACTTGCTTTGACCATGGCGCTGGCCACCCTACGTGCTTAGCCTGAATTGTAATGAGCGATTTTCGCTTCTTCTTGTCATGTCCCCTAATGGCTCTCTCGCCCATCGTTTGGCATCTTCAGTGATCACAATAACGTTGTGCTGTTTCAATCATTTCTCATCATTCATCTCTGGATAGTAACATTCTCGGCAGCCGTCATCATCTCCATTCCTACGGAGGTAAATGAACGTCTTTTCTGCATGGTGGATCACAGTCTGGGTATTGGCGGGTTTACTCGCGGATGCCTATGAAAGGCACTGTGCATCTTTTTAGGCAGCGGAGACGTTTATCTAGTCTTCCTCATACTGACTTCGGCAGCTATTCCTCTGCGACAGCGACGTAGGAGGGGAAGATTTAGCTGCCTCAAGTGTGTGACACAAAAGCCTATTGAGGTCTAAACTCGTCCCAGTCTCTGAGTCAGGAATAAAACGGAGAAGCGTGGAAGTGCGTCACTTAGTGGGGTTAACCCTGCAGTGCCTGGGATGCATCCTCCTGCTTTTCTGTAAAGCAATCCTACATGTTATTTATATGTTTCATGCTGTGGTATTTCGGGTGTCTGATTTTTGGGGTAGCAAACACAGCAATTTCTCAGGGCCCGTCTACTAGGTTGTCCTCGAAGACTGACAATACTAAAGGGATTGTTCACCTTTGAGGACACTATCTTTTTCCTTTGACCTTATATGTATGTATTTCGGACTAAAAATCGTTTTTGCAATTGGGTTTCATTGAAAATTTTGCACCGTTTGGCTCTTTGTTTCCCTGCACATTCGAAGATGGTCGTCAATCAGCTGAGTGGAGCTCAGAAAAAAAGACAGATAGATAGATCCCAAACTATCCAGTCAAAACCAGATCTCTGATGGATTCACAGTTAACCCCTTCCTGACATATGATGCGCAGGTACAGTTGTCTCTTCGACTTTCCTGTCAGATGATGGCAGCCATCATCTGCTTCTAACAGCTGGCGGTGGAGTGGAGCCTGTGCCTGGTAACCTGTTAGGCTATGTGCACACGTTGCAGATTAGGCTTAGGAATTTCTGGTGCGGATTCTGCCTCTCCTGGCAGAAATCGCTCCTGCGGATTTGTCGCGTTTTTTGTGCGGTTCTGCAGCGTTTTTTGTGCGTTTTTGCTGCGGTTTTCTTGCGGATTTGCTGCGGTTTTTACCCTTGTGGTTTTCTATAATGGAATGGGTACAAAAACGCTGCAGATTCACAAAAAAGAAGTGACATGCTACTTCTTTTAAACCGCAGCGTTTCCGCAGCGGATTTTCCGCAAAGTGTGCACAGCATTTCTTTTTCTCATTGATTTACATTGTACTGTAAATCAATTGCGGATTTGCAGCGTTTCTGCACTGCAAAAAACGCTGCGGATCCGCAGAGAATCCGCAACGTGTGCACATTGCCTTAAATGTCGCTGTCAATCTCTGACATTGGTGTTTACTGTGTGTCGGCAGGGAGCGCATCATCCTGACAAGATCTAGAGGTGCCGAAGGGTTGCCATGGCAGCCGGAGGTCTGCTGATGACCCCTATGCCTGTCATTTAGATACTGCTGTGATTCCAGCCTGTAGCTGACGTTCATAGTAGACCATGATTTTAGCTATACATTACAGCACTGTAGCACTGATGTGCATTGCACAAGAGATTAGATGATCGAAGTTTAAAGTCACATAGAGAGACTAACAAATACAGTAGAAAAGGAAAATTAAAAAAAGAAAAAAATATGAAAAAAATAAAATAAAATTTCACCCTCCTTTTCCTCCATTAAAAATAATGAAATAATAATAAAATACACATATTTGGTATCGCTGCATTCATGAAAGTCCTTTCTATCAAAATATAAAATTAATTAATCCGATTTGTAAACGGCGTATCGAGAAAAAAAAAAAATCGAAATGCCAGAATTACAGTTTTTCAGCCTCTACAAAACTGCAATAACATGCAGTAAGAGGCAATCAAAACATCGTAACTACCCCAAAATGGTATCAATAAAAATATTGGCTCAAGACGCAAAAAAACGGTGCAAAAATTGTAATGGAATCCAGTAGTTAATATGATTTTAGCCACAAATACATGTACTGTATGTACTTGAAAAAAGAACATTTTCCCCAAATGTGACCGAACCTTTATTCAGCGTTATGTGGGCACCATATGATAGTATGGAAACGAATAGGAGAGACAAGGAGCAGTAGGTGAATTAGAATAAAATCAAGAGTAAAGTTTATTGAACAAAATATAAAGGTAGGGAGTACACATAACACATAGCATCATAGCAATAACAGTAATACCAGGGCAATGCAGAGAAGCACAAGGTCTCCCAATAAGAGATAAAGAAAGTCCCAATATAAATGTATCAAGTGATCAACATGAGTAAGACTGCCTAGTGCAGTCGAAACGTGTCAACTGGGACATGTCGACCATGTAAATTTTTCTTTTGTATGCACCATATTTTCTTTTGAAAAAGAAAAAGAAAAGGAAAATCCAGTCCTGCTGAGACGGACTCCAATTTTTTCTATTATCCTTGGTGTGAGGCCAGGGTGAGGCCAGTGTCTGAGCTCCAGGTGGATGAACAAAGAGCAACTGGGTGAGCTGGAATCAAGTTTCTATACTTGTCACCATGTCCCAGTTACTATCTCCCAGTCATCATGTCCCAGTCACCATGTCCCTGCCACCATCTCCTAGTCACCATGTCCCAGTCACAATCTCCTAGTTACCATGTCCCAGTCACCATGTTCTGGTCAGCATCTCCTGCTTACCATCTCCTGATCACCATGTCCCGGTCACCATGTTCTGGTCACCATCTCCAGGTCACCTTGTCTCAGACAACCTCTCCTGGTCACCTTGTCCCTGTCACCATTTCCCTATCATCATCTCCTGGTCACCATCTCCCAGTCACCATCTCCTGGTCACTATGACCAGGACACCATCTCTCTGTTACCATCTCCCAGCTATCAGGCCTATGCCACCATCTCCCAGTCTCCATGTCTCTGCCACCATCTTCTAATCACCGGGTCCCTGTAAACATCTCCCATTCACTATGTCCCTGTCACCATCTACCAGTGACCATGTCCCTGTCACTATCTCCTGGTCACCATCTGCCAGTCACAATCTCTTGGTAACAATGTCCTTGTCACTATCTCCTAGTCAGCATGTCCTCGGCACCATCTCCCAGTCACCATGTCTCTGCCACCATCTCCTAGTCACCATGTCCCTGCCACCATCTCCTAGTCACCATGTCCCTGCCACCATCTCTCGCTGACCATCTTGCAGTCACCATGTTCCTGTCACCATCTCCTAGTCACCATGTCCCTGCCACCATCTCCTAGTCACCATGTCCCTGTCACCATCTCCTAGTCACCATGTCCCTGTCACCATCTCACAGTCACCATCTCCCAATCACCATGTACCTGTTACCATGTCCCAGTCACCATGTCCCTGCCACCATCTCCCGCTGACCATCTTGCAGTCACCATGTCCCTGCCACCATCTCCTAGTCACCATGTCCCTGTCACCATCTCACAGTCACCATCTCCCAATCACCATGTACCTGTTACCATGTCCCAGTCACCATGTCCCTGCCACCATCTCCCGCTGACCATCTTGCAGTCACCATGTCCCTGCCACCATCTCCTAGTCACCATGTCCCTGTCACCATCTCACAGTCACCATCTCCCAATCACCATGTACCTGTTACCATGTCCCAGTCACCATGTCCCTGCCACCATCTCCCAGCCACCATGTTCTTTTCACTGTGTCCCTGTCTCCACCTTCCCATCCCCATTTCCCTGTCACCATCTCCCGGTCACTATGTTCATGTCACCATCTCCCCTTCCCCATGTCCCTGTCAAAATCTCCCGGCCACAGTATCCCGGACACCATCTCCATATCACCATCTCAGAGTCACACTCACCTTTATTAGCAGCACAACTTTCTTAGACACAAAGCGCTTTATTCACTTGCCGCTGTATCACCTAAATTACCCAGGAACAGTAAAACTGAAGTACTGCGCTGCTATGTCGTTCTCCTGGAAACTGCCTTTATAATGGAAATGGAATTGAAAACAGCGCTCATCTGTAGAGGGAGATTTATAGATTCATCACTTGAAGATCAGAGCTTCGGATATTGGGTCAGATCTGAGTTATTTTGACAGGTCACATCCAGTAGAGCTGACCTGTAAGTTATTGCTCGAATTCATACCTGTTATTATAGAGAGAACACACATGGCGTTAGGCAAATATCCTAAGATCATAAACGAGGCAGCTGAGCTGTCATATCATCACAATATACAAACGGTGAGATTTGGCAGAGTAGAGTGGCCCTTGGGTGACAGAGTCTCAGTGTGTTACCCTTCGCTTTTTCCTCTTCACCTAAGAGCTATTTTACTACATCCAATTTTTTTTTCTCTAGCAAAATGGCATCGGAGGTGCTTGCGCAGTAGCATCTATCAGAACGCGATAGATGCTACTGCACAGGCACCGCTGGCACCGCCATTTTGCTATAAAAAATTAAACCACAACCACAAGATGGATTTCATCAACCCAGGTATCATTTTAATCAGTATAACAGCTCTGACCTCACACTGTGTGTAGTTTACTGAGCAACGTCCTGCTGACAAGTTCACTTTAATATATATTTTAAAGTATTTTTCTAAAACTTTTACAGTTTTTTTTATTGGTCCTCCTGAGGAGCTTGAACTAGGGATTAGAGTTGATCGAATATGTTTCAAGCTGGGCCTTGAAGCCTTAAGGGAACTAATGGCGCTTTGACCAGACATATGAGTACATCAACATTACAAATGAGAATACAGCACATTACAGATTATGTATTAGGGCCAAAGAACTTCAAGTTACACTCCTGTCATTCAACCATCTTTTACAGACTTAAAAGGATTGTCCATTTTAGAAAACCCATTTTCATACACCCTTTAAGGGAATTCTGAGTTACTCCTGAGAGGCCCTTGCTCATGATAGTCATCTGCTGGCCTCATTGGAGAACGTTTACATAGAGCAACTTTTTTTATCAAAGGACCCTTGTACAAGAAGAAAGCATCTTCAGCTTCTTCCTGCTTCCATTGTCTGCTGAAAGGTGAGAAACCCATAGTGGAAAAGCCTTGTACAGAATAATACTTTTCAAAAGGAGGAGAATGGGACCACCCAATATTGGCTTCCTTCTTACGTGAGCTTCTTGCTGTCCCTAGAGCATGAGTGTCGGTGTCCAGGTTTGGGAAAATCTTCTCAGGGTTATATTTGCCATAGTTCTAAGTTGATGCAATGTAAAATTGGTGCACTGGTACCTTTATCCTCAGAATTATTGGCGATCCCAGAGATCAAACCATCACTGATCATGAAGTGATGGCATTACTGAGAAAAATACCAACCATGATGTAAACAAAGCCCTTTTTTTAATATAATCTCAATGCAGTTAAAGTGAAAAAATTAATTAACTTTACAAAAAGTCTCAATTAAAAATGTCCTAATGATTTTTTTTATACAGCCTCTAGGCAGACCTACAGTTAGGGCCAGAAATATTTGGACAGTGACACAATTTTCGCGAGTTGGGCTCTGCATGCCACCACATTGGATTTGAAATGAAACCTCTACAACAGAATTCAAGTGCAGATTGTAACGTTTAATTTGAAGGGTTGAACAAAAATATCTGATAGAAAATGTAGGAATTGTACACATTTCTTTACAAACACTCCACATTTTAGGAGGTCAAAAGTAATTGGACAAATAAACATAACCCAAACAAAATATTTTTATTTTCAATATTTTGTTGCAAATCCTTTGGAGGCAATCACTGCCTTAAGTCTGGAACCCATGGACATCACCAAACGCTGGGTTTCCTCCTTAATGCTTTGCCAGGCCTTTACAGCCGCAGCCTTCAGGTCTTGCTTGTTTGTGGGTCTTTCCGTCTTAAGTCTGGATTTGAGCAAGTGAAATGCATGCTCAATTGGGTTTAGATCTGGAGATTGACTTGGCCATTGCAGAATGTTCCACTTTTTGGCACTCATGAACTCCTGGGTAGCTTTGGCTGTATGCTTGGGGTCATTGTCCATCTGTACTATGAAGCGCCGTCCAATCAACTTTGCAGCATTTGGCTGAATCTGGGCTGAAAGTATATCCCGGTACACTTCAGAATTCATCCGGCTACTCTTGTCTGCTCTTATGTCATCAATAAACACAAGTGACCCAGTGCCATTGAAAGCCATGCATGCCCATGCCATCACGTTGCCTCCACCATGTTTTACAGAGGATGTGGTGTGCCTTGGATCATGTGCCGTTCCCTTTCTTCTCCAAATTTTTTTCTTCCCATCATTCTGGTACAGGTTGATCTTTGTCTCATCTGTCCATAGAATACTTTTCCAGAACTGAGCTGGCTTCTTGAGGTGTTTTTCTGCAAATTTAACTCTGGCCTGTCTATTTTTGGTATTGATGAATGGTTTGCATCTAGATGTGAACCCTTTGTATTTACTGTCATGGAGTCTTCTCTTTACTGTTGACTTAGAGACGGATACACCTACTTCACTGAGAGTGTTCTGGACTTCAGTTGATGTTGTGAACGGGTTCTTCTTCACCAAATTAAGTATGCGGCGATCATCCACCACTGTTGTCATCCGTGGACGCCCAGGCCTTTTTGAGTTCCCAAGCTCACCAGTCAATTCCTTTTTTCTCAGAATGTACCTGTGACGCCCAGGAGACCGGGATACCCAGCACTGGACCAATGGAGTCTGTCTCTTGAGGGGGATGTCACGGGTGGCTTGACCCGGTGCTGTGGCCTCAGGCAATGCACAGTGTAAGGGGTATCATGAGGGGACAGGCACTTACTTGATCAGCAGCAGGTTCTCCCAGCGGTGACGATCTCGATCCTGGATAGATGGCTATTGTCCAAATGAAAGACTGAGGCACTGAAACGTTTAACCAGTTTACTTTAACATAAAAGGATTTACAACCAGTCCTGTCACCGGAGTCTGTATGGGAACTCTGAGTTACTTTGACCCTGCCGGGGTCTTCGCCTCTTATTGTGCGCAATTTCTGTGTGGCCCTGCTGCTGTATGTGAACTGGCTGCCGGCCCAATCTGTCCCCTCCGGGTCCTGGTTCGACGGGCAACCCGAGTCCTTTTATCGGTTTACCCCTTCTGGGAGTACCGCTGAACTCTGTGTCTGTTGCTGCATCCGACCCTAGTGAAGCTGATATCACCTCACGTTTTTCCGGTTGCTGTATTATATATAATGAATACAGCCACGGATCCGGTATCCGTCTTTGCGCCTGTTCTGGGTAGTGATTAATGCTACCCGGTTCTCACAATGTCCTTTTTCTCTATCCCTCTTCTCCTCAGGCCGGAGATTTAGGCCTGGTAACAGTCACAGGGCTGTTAGAGATTCAACTGTATGACCTCTCACTATCAGCTCCTTGGCCCAACTGCCATTTCTTCTCTCAGACCAGAATGGATCAAGGGGAGTCTCTGGAGCTCCCCCTTCTGGCCGGAGGTGGTAGTGCAGTCTTGCTATTTTAGTATTTGTACTTACTGTCAGTAACTATTTTTGTGGCAAATACCCCTAGGGGTGCCACATTCCCCCTTAGTTAAGAACAGTACTCCGGGACTGTGGGACAATAACATTTTGAAATAACAATTAATATGTACAGAGTCTTAAAAATGAAAAGTTACAAAAACCACTCAAGGAAACAAAAATAGAGTTCTGTAAAAAGTCACTTCAAATAGCGTCCATTAATACAGTTCTATCCTTGAAGGTATTAGGAACGGCACTGTACTTAGTGTCCAGGAATTTAGTTCCATTTTTCCAACGGAGTTATCAATATAAAGTCTAAAGAAAGTTCAAAAAGAGCAAAAAGCAAAGTTCAAAAAGCAGTCTTTCCGGAGCTTTGATTTAGTGCCTCCGGGCTGATAAAAAGTTCAAGAATATGCAATAAGTTCATACAGACAAGTCTCTGTAGGCACTGGGCTTAAACGTTGCAGACTGATAGCAATGACTATACTACATTTTCTATTTAACTATATACGGCATAACATATATACAATTCACATTATGAGCTTTATAGTTGGTAATCTGCATACCTGGCCGGTAATTGACCCTGGGTACTATGCTGTGATCTACGTAATAGCGGTGTCTCTTCATGTGGTGTACTACTGTCTACTGCGGATGTAGTATCTGCCCGCTCTGCTAAAGATAATTCCACGACTCTGGAGTTGGCAAGTCCACCGTGAATGAGATTACTCTGACCAGGAATCTGTTCTTCCTGGCCTGGAACCTCCTGTAGTACGGGGTCAGCCTCTTCCTGTCTTGGGACTTCTGGTATTGGGTTCGGTGTTGGGTAAAAGGCCACCATGGGAACCACTACTGCACCATGGTATGTTAGTAGGGTTTTGGGAAAGTCTCCTATACAGGTGTGATACACTTCCTCTTCTTTTTCCTTTACTGGTTGAACCTGTATGGGTTGAATAACTTCTGGTTCTGGCTGGACAACGTCTGGCTCTTTCAATGCTTCCGGACATAATTTAAGATTGTCTCATGACACTAGTACAGATGTTAAGCCTCCGTTTTTGCTAATGAGACACATTTTAGGATTATCCACTCTTGTTGGTAAAACTGTGTAGGGTACGGCTTCCCACTGATTGTCCAGTTTATTGGTTCGACGATTTCTCTTGAGCACTTGGTCACCCGGTCTTAATGGGGTCGCTAGAGCATTCTGGTTGAAAGTTCGCTCTTGTCTTTCTCTAGTTTGCTGAAGGCTTCTTTCCACACTCTCTTGCACTTGGCGATACTGCTTTTGCCGTATGATATCCCAATTGGAGTCTTGAACTTCTGCGTCTGGTTTCAGAATTCCCATTTCTAGATCGATTGGTAATTGGCCGGGTCTTGCACGCATAAGGTAAGCTGGGGTGCAGTTGGTGGAGCTCACCGGGACATGATTATACAGATCCACCAAGTCAGGCAATTTCTCTGGCCATTGATTCCTTTCTGTCTCAGGTAAAGTCTTTAGTAGGTCTATTACAATATGGTTCATCTTCTCGCATAAGCCGTTTGTTTGTGGATGATAGGCCGTCGTCCGGATCTTTTTGCAACCATACATATTACAGAATTCTCTGAAGATCTCTGATTCAAAGGCTGTACCTTGGTCGGTGAGAACCTGTTCCGGATATCCATGGGGTCTACAAAAGTACGTTTGGAACGCTTTGGCTGCTGTTTTTGCTGTCAGATCTTTTACGAGTACTACTACCAAGAACCGTGAATAATGGTCCACGATGGTCAAGGCATAGACATAGCCGGACCGGCTTGGTGTCAACTTCACGTGGTCCATGGCTACAAGTTCAAGTGGTTGTTTGGTGATTATGGGCTGCAGTGGTGCTCTTTGGTTCTTTTGATCGTTTCTTCTGAGGTTACACGGGCCACAATTTCTGCACCACTGTTCGATTGATTTTCTCATCCCGACCCAATAAAATCTTTCTCTTAGAAGTACTTCTAACTTTTTCCAACCGAAGTGACCAGCACCATTATGGTAAGCTTTGAGGACCATCTTCACATCTTGTTTAGGCACAATAATCTGCCAAACCAATTCATGTGTTTTCGGATTGGTGTATCTTCTACAGAGCTTCCCTTGATACAGGAACATTTTGCCTCTCTCTTTCCAGAGTTGATGCGTCTCTTCTGGGCATCCTCATAGGGATATGCACTTTGCTCAGTCAACAGTTCCTTCACCAACTTCACAGCCGGATTGCTGTCTTGGGTGTCAGCCCATCTATGGTGTGCTAACGGATTAAAATTCACCTCTTGTTGTTTCTGATAGGTACTTGACTGATGATGTTTTGCCTTGGGACGATGGAAGGCTGGTAGTTCAATTTCTTCAAGCTCCCCCGTTTCCTCTTCTACATCTCTCAAGTGTGGCATCCGGGATAGGGCATCGGCATTTCCATTCTTGCGACCTGCTCGATACTTGATTATGAAGTTGTAATTAGATAACCGGGCTATCCATCGCTGTTCTAACGCACCTAATTTGGCTGTGTCCAGGTGGGTCAACGGATTGTTGTCAGTATAGACAATAAATTCTGCAGCGGCCAGATAGTGTTTGAAACGCTCCGTCACAGCCCAAACTACTGCCAGTAGTTCCAATTTGAAGGAGCTGTAATTTTCTGAATTTCTTTCAGTAGGCCGGAGCTTTCTACTTGCAAAGGCGATGACTTTCTCCCGCCCTTCTTGCTTTTGTGACAGCACCGCTCCTAGTCCCACATTACTGGCATCGGTGTAGAGGATGAAAGGTTTATGGTAATCTGGGTATGCCAGAACCTCTTCTCCGGTTAGTGCCTTCTTTAGTTGTTCAAAGGAGTCTTCCCTTTCGTCGTTCCACTGAAAAGGAGGGTTTCGGTTTGAAGGTTTCTTCGTCTGCCCAAACCAAGGTGTCTTGCAAGGGTGCTGCCAACTTGGTAAATCCTTTTATAAATCTGCGATAGTAACCCACCAATCCCAGGAATTGTCTCACTTCTTTTGCGCTGGTAGGTCTTGGCCAATCCCTTATGGCGCTTATTTTCTCGGGATCTGGTGCTACTCCCTCCGAACTCACGATGTGTCCCAGGTACTGTACCTTTGGCTTGAGAAGGTGACATTTGGATGGCTTGACTTTCATGCCATACCTGGATAAGGCTTCGAACACTTCTGCCAGGTATATTAAGTGTTGTTCGTAAGTCTTTGAGTAGACGATCACATCATCTAGGTACAGGAGGACGGTCTCGAAGTTCTTGTGTCCGAGGCAGCATTCCATCAGCCGCTGGAAGGTACCGGATGCGTTGCAGAGTCCGAACGGCATGCGATTAAATTCACATAGACCCATTGGTGTGGTGAATGCCGTCTTTTCCTTATCTCTCTCAGCCACAGGGACTTGCCAATACCCGCTTGTTAAGTCTAAGGTGGAAAAATAATTAGCAGATTTCAAAGCAGTTAAGGACTCTTCTATCCTAGGCAAGGGGTAGGCGTCTTTATGGGTGATGTTATTAATCTTCCGGTAGTCTACGCACATTCTCATGGTTCCGTCCTTTTTTTTGACAATCACTAGAGGGGCCGCCCAGGGGCTACAGCTGTCTCTTATTACCCCGGCCTGTTTCATTTCCTTCAGCATATCTTTTGCACATTGATAGTGAGCGGGCGGTATGGGTCTATATCTTTCTTTTATTGAGGGATGGTCACCTGTGGGGATTGTGTGTTCTACCCCTTCTATCCGTCCGAAGTCCAATGGGTGTTTACTGAAGACTTGTTCATATTCCGTCACTAGCCTATACACCCCTTGTTTTTGATGGGTAGGTGTTGAATTTATGCCCACGTGTAGCTGTTGGCACCAATCCTCCATTTCTCCATCTGAGCCATTGCCTTCCACCTGACAGGTTGGTTCTAAGGGCTCAATGGTTGTGATGGCATTGTTGTCAACAGTATATAGCTTTGCCATTGTAGCATACCTTGGCAAAGTGACCTCTTCCTCTCCACAGTTCAAAAGTCGTACCGGCACTCGTCCCCGGTGTACCTCGACTATCCCTCGTGCTGTGAGTATAGTGGGCCTGCTGTCGGTGTACACTGGTTCTATTAAGGCTTGATAATCTCGTCCCTTAGTACCAATGGCTGCTCTACACCATACCAGCATTTCTGTTTTTGGTGGGATTACAATAGACGTTGGATCACTTACCCTCACACTGCCGATTTCTCCACCTGCAACTTCTACCTGTTGCCTTAACATCAATACTTTTATTTCCCTCCGGAGAACTCTCTGCTGGCAGGATTGGGCAGTTTCAGCAATTTGCTGTAAGACAGAAATGACTTCGGAAAAGCAGTTCTCTAACACATTCATTCCTATCAATACAGTTGGTTCACAGTTCCGCCGGTCAACATCAACAACAATTATACCCTGTTTCTTCAGTTCTACTTTACCAATCTTTATGGTCATCTCCCTGAATCCTAGTTTCGGTACCAACTTACCATTACTGGCCCATATATCTAGTTCAACATCAGAGGGCCCTTTATCAATATCTGCATCAGCCCAGTACCTCTTATAAAGGATATACGGTATAGATGAAATCTGGGAACCTGTGTCCAGCAAAGCGTTGAGGGGAATTCCGTCCAGCACGATAGGGATAATGGGTCGTCCTCCGATGTACCTGTCGTGCCAGGGTGTTGGGCCTTGAAAGTTCATTCCTGCGAAGCGGCCCGCATTCCCAGGGGATTCCCGTTTAAATCACAATCTCGTGCAAAGTGGCCCGGCTGCTGGCAACGGCGGCAAATAGGCTGTCCATCCGGTTGGTAGCGGTCGCGGGGTCGTCCTCTCCATGTCGGGTATCTCCGGGGTCTCATCCATGGAACATCCTCTCTACAGTTTGCCAACTCCATCTTGTGTCCTCTCATCTCCTGCATGGTTTTAGCCATTGAAGCAACAACATCAGCTAAAGAGTCAAGCTTTTGTTGAAGAGCCTCATTAGTACTGGGCCCCAGGGGCTTAGCAATGGCCCCAGACATAGCTGATGTCACTGGCACTCCCTGTTGTTGAGGTGCCTCTGCCATGGGTTGCGCAGGATCCTGATCCCGAGGTGCCTCTGCCAGCTGGAGACGTATAGCGCTTTCCTTTAATTGGGCAAATGTCAATTCAGGGTTCTTAAAAACAAGCATGCTCACATGCCCCCGGTGAGAAGGGGTGTAGAGTCCCTCAATAAATTGATCTCTTAGCAGTTTATCCGCTCCGGTGTTAAAAATGGGTTCAGCCAGTGTAAGTGATTTAAGGGCTTCCTGCAGGTTTAAGGCAAAGTCTCTCACGCCCTCATTAGCTTTTTGTTTGCAACTAAAGAATCGTATTTTAGCTTTGCTGCTGGCCGTGGTTTCAAATGTAGCTTTTAATCCAGCAAATATGCGTTCAACAGTGCCTTTTAGATCAGCTGCCCATGCTGTGACTTCTCGCTTAGCATGGCCACTTAACTGCATCATCAGGAGACTAACACGCTGAACTTCACCCACAGGGAACATGTCAAAATGGGCCAGCATCTTTTCTCTGAAATCGTCAAGGGTATTAGGCTCACCTTCATACATTGGAAGCCATGGGCCACCCGGGGTATATGGCATCAGCACCGGCATGATGGGCGCCACTCCTTGCACCGCTGCGCTGCCGGACTCTCTATTGACACTCTGTCTTTCAGCTGCATTAGCGTTGCCGAGTGCTGCGGCGTCTCCGTGCTGCGACATACTGTGCCCCCTTAGTTAATCCGGACCCTTCCGGTACTCCGCTTCCGTCGGGATAGTGTAGATTCGTTCCGCTGTGCAGCAGGATCGATTTTCCCCTTGCTCTGATGTCAGAGCGCTCAGCTTGGTGCCGCCCACAATGACACGCCCCCTGCTGCTCCCACCCACCGCGCTCTGTAATGGCGGATTCTGAAGTTTTTCAGTTAGACTGGGGCTCAGGTGATGGCGTAGCTCAATTAACAGTCTCGTGCCTAACGGTTATGAAGTGATTACCTCAGGGGATGGCGGCCATCTTTACTCCATTATAACCAATGGGGAAAAGTCACTTTCAATAGTTTTCAATGGGAAATGGATTTTTCTTTAATAAAGTCAATTTTCAAGATTTTTCATCCCAGTTTTCACAGTTTTGGGCTCCAATCACGGCACACAATACCCGGTATACGGGCTGGCTAGATCCTGTTCGTGACGCCAATTGTGACGCCCAGGAGACCGGGATACCCAGCACCGGACCAATGGAGTCTGTCTCTTGAGGGGGATGTCACGGGTGGCTTGACCCGGTGCTGTGGCCTCAGGCAATGCACAGTGTAAGGGGTATCATGAGGGGACAGGCACTTACTTGATCAGCAGCAGGTTCTCCCAGTGGTGACGATCTCGATCCTGGATAGATGGCTATTGTCCAAATGAAAGACTGAGGCACTGAAACGTTTAACCAGTTTACTTTAACATAAAAGGATTTACAACCAGTCCTGTCACCGGAGTCTGTATGGGAACTCTGAGTTACTTTGACCCTGCCGGGGTCTTCGCCTCTTATTGTGCGCAATTTCTGTGTGGCCCTGCTGCTGTATGTGAACTGGCTGCCGGCCCAATCTGTCCCCTCCGGGTCCTGGTTCGACGGGCAACCCGAGTCCTTTTATCGGTTTACCCCCTCTGGGAGTACCGCTGAACTCTGTGTCTGTTGCTGCATCCGACCCTAGTGAAGCTGATATCACCTCACGTTTTTCCGGTTGCTGTATTATATATAATGAATACAGCCACGGATCCGGTATCCGTCTTTGCGCCTGTTCTGGGTAGTGATTAATGCTACCCGGTTCTCACAATGTCCCTTTTCTCCGTCCCTCTTCTCCTCAGGCCGGTGATTTAGGCCTGGTAACAGTCACAGGGCTGTTAGAGATTCAACTGTATGACCTCTCACTTTCAGCTCCTTGGCCCAACTGCCATTTCTTCTCTCAGACCAGAATGGATCAAGGGGAGTCTCTGGAGCTCCCCCTTCTGGCCGGAGGTGGTAGTGCAGTCTTGCTATTTTAGTATTTGTACTTACTGTCAGTAACTATTTTTGTGGCAAATACCCCTAGGGGTGCCACATACCCAACTGTTGATTTTGCTACTCCAAGCATGTCTGCTATCTCTCTGATGGATTTTTTCTTTTTTTCAGCCTCAGGATGTTCTGCTTCACCTCAATTGAGAGTTCCTTTGACCGCATGTTGTCTGCTCACAGCAACAGCTTCCAAATGCAAAACCACACACCTGGAATCCACCCCTGACCTTTTAACTACTTCATTGATTACAGGTTAACGAGGGAGACGCCTTCAGAGTTAATTGCAGCCCTTAGAGTCCATTGTCCAATTACTTTTGGTCCCTTGAAAAAGAGGACGCTATGCATTACAGAGCTATGATTCCTAAACCCTTTCTCCGATTTGGATGTGGAAACTATCATATTGCAGCTGGGAGTGTGCACTTTCAGCCCATATTATATATATAATTGTATTTCTGAACATGTTTTTGTAAACAGCTAAAATAACAAAACTTGTGTCACTGTCCAAATATTTCTGGCCCTAACTGTATATGTATCCATGGTAACAGACTACAAAACAAAACCAGTGTAGTCAGATCCTTCCATCTGCTTATATATCTAAGTAACTTTCGAAAGAAAAGTTAGAGTTTTTTTTAATTATTATTATTTTTTTAATTTTGCATTGGGACAATAAAATAATTAAAAGGGTATTCTCAAGTTATCCAATATACATTGGAAAGGGGATAACTTCCTCATCTCTGGGGTTCAATCACTGTGACCTTGAGATGTGGGAGTCTGAAGAGCCCCGTGAGAATGTATTAGAGTTCGATCATGCGCAGACCAATGCCAAAGACCAGTGAAGCGCAGCGTTTAGCTATCTCCAGTGGTCTCATCGAGAATGAAGAGAGCAGAGATGGGCATGTTTGACCACTGATCCACTTACACAGAGATCTTCAGAACCCCAGTTCTTGGGATCGGTGGGATTCCCAGCAGTAAACCCCCCAGCGAACAGGATAGGGGATAGCCTCCATACTTGAGAATACCCCTTTGATTGCTTGTGAAGATGGACATTGTTATATTTCCCCATTTTTCACAGATGCCTTGAGTTCTTATTCGAAATACCTTCCATGGAAATTTTCAAAAAAACCACAGCAAAACCTGCAAGCGAGACTTCCACTATTAGCTGCTGGAATACAATGAAACGAATTTTCAGAGCGACGGATGCGTTTTATTATTATTATCGTCATCATGTGGTAATATGATAGAATTACAATGGGCTCTTCTTTATTATCAGCCGGGCGCAGACATTTTATAATGAACCGCTCAATGGATGTATTTTTAGAGCGCACATTTCATTTACGCCGCTATTTATGTGACCGAACGCCGATATCAATTTCATAGGATTCAAGTCAGAAGACTTTAGCGGGCCTCACTTCCAGATTTCAATTATCTGGTGCTGGGATTTTTCAGCCATCCACTATGCCCTGAGCTGATAAAGAGCTTGAACAACACTGGAAACTCCCAGGTGGTAGATTAATCTCTGTGAACCTCGCAGTGGAACCTTCAATAAAGCCGCTTGGCGAGATATCCCTCGATAAAGGTGATTGAGATCAATTATCTATTTATGTGTTAAGCAAAACCCTGAGATGAAGCAAACTAAGACTGTAGTCAGACGGCCGTATAACGTGGGCAACGATCACATCGCAGTGCTCGGACTGGCCGGCGGCTCCCTGACCTGAGTGTAATAGAACTACAGGCTGCCATGCTCGGGTTGGGAGAGCCGCCGGCCAGTCCGAGCATTGCGATGAGATCATCGTCTGTGTTATAATGCCCTAATAGATACTCCAGGTGTGGGCATAAAAGACAGGGGGCACTATAGAACCTACATGGCAACACTTGCCCTTGGATGTGGGTTATCTAGCAGATGGACATCACTGTTGCATATGTCAGACATCATGAGGCTTAGTACATACTGAAAATGATTGTCGGGATCAGATCAAAAGCCAAATTCTGTTATTGAAAACAATAACTATCTATTACAGTTAAAGAGAATATGTCAGCAGGTTTTCCTATATAATTTGAGAGCAGCATTATGTAGGGACCCTGATTCCAGCAATGTGTCACTTACTAGGCTTTGTTTTGCTCTTTCAATACAATCAGTGTTTTATCAGTAGGACATTATCACTACAGGACTACGTATCTTGTGCCTCCTGGTCCAACCACACCTCCAGCACTGATTAGCAGCTTTCTGTCACTATACAGTGTACACAGAAAGCGGCCAATCAGTGGTGTAGGCGGGGTTATACACAGCTCAGCATTCAGTGCTCTGCTACATCTGCAGCAGAGAAAACCGTGACTCTGTCATAGCTTCGGGACCCAGTAAACTAAGTGACACATCGCTGGAATCAGGATCTCTGCCCCTACATCATGCTGCTATCAGATTACATAGAAAAGAACTGGTGACATTCCCATTAAGAAATAAAGTGTATCATGGAAACTATCAGCAATTTGTTGTTGACAGATCTAATATTTTATATTAACATCTGGTATTATATTGTATGTTTTCCTATTTAAAGAGTAATTCTGGTTGATCAGTAAGGGTCCTACCGATCGCTGTGGTCCCCTTAGGAATGAAGCGGCCGACTGATGAAGGCAGCCGACCACATTACCCAGCTTTAAAAAGAGCAGCAGTGGTCATTAACAGCCGATCACTAGAGCCCGTATCTGCTGATCACTGGGGGTCCGAGCTCCAGAAGACACAAATATGTTGATATTTAGAGCCGTGTATTTTGTTCCAAAATGGGATCCCATTAACAGCATGTAATCTTTTTAATATATTTTGTATTACTATATTTTTTCATTTTTTTGGTTATTTTTACTCCCTGCAGTAAAGCAATTAATTGTGGAATGTTTTGAAATTTGTTGTCTTATGTCATACCCTGTGCAAGATGGCCGCTGGACAAGTCCTTGAGGGGAGATATGCCTCATCGTGGTTGTTAGATGCAGTGATGTGAGCTTGGAAGTATGCTCCGGCACCTATAGTGCTAAGAGAGTTATTTGGGCCATTCCAGGGCCGGGTTTTATGAGCAGTCATAAGAGATGGGTGGGAAAGACCCCTCACATATCCCAAACCAAGGGCCTGGTTTGGCAGATAAAATGGAGACCGAGTCGCCCATTTGGTGTCTGTGGCTGGAGGTGTGGAGACCTCCAGTGTGTGTTGATAAAGACACTGACCTGAGTGGGCAGACCCCGCAGGGCTATATGGACTATTTACCTGCAGTTTATGTTTACCTTAAGTGTGTGTTGATAAAGGCACTGACCTGAGCAGGCGGTCCCGCATTACCATATGGACTATTTATTTTCAGTTTGTATTCACTTTGTGCCAGAAAAAGGCTCTGTTTTGTTTTGCCACCCGAAGCGGTTTATGAAGTTCAATTAACTTGCTTGGATTAGTGTATGAAAACCACCTCTCGTGCCTACCTCAAGAGCAGCTAAGTGAGTATATACCTCTACAATTGGTGGAGAATGCGGGCAAGAATCCCAAGGGGCAGTGTGACTGTTGCACAGATGTCCTGGGTGAAAGCAGCTGCAGGAGCAAAATCTTACAACATGGAGGAATTGGTAAAAAACTCATGCAGGCTAATCTCCATAAGCAACAGATATGGCAGCAACAACACAAGCAGCATATAGAGCAGCAGCAGCACCAAGAGCAGCAGCAGATACAGTAAGAGACAAATAAACTCCTGATGCAACAAATTCAACAGTAGCAGAGGCAAATGGAACTCCTGGCGGGAGATGTCTGCAGCAGAGAGACTGCCCCAAACCCAAATCCAGGTGATGACTCTCATGTGAGGAAGACGATAAGGAAAGTATTGCAAAAGATGACCCTGGGTGATGACATCGAGGCATTCCTGGCAGTGTTTGAAAGGGTGGCAGAGCGGGAGAAATTGCCTCCGGAGCAGTGGGCGGAGGAGATTCTGGTGCCATATCTAACAGATGAACCACAGAAAGCTTACTATGACTTGACATTGCAGGAAGCAAAAGAGTACGCCAAGTTAAGGTTTGATATCTTGGAACACTTTGGAGTGACTGACTGTCAGGGCACAACGGGTTCACGACTGGGTGTATCACAGTGACAAGCCTCTCCGGTCCCAAATGTTCGATCTCCTACACCTGGTCCAAAAATGGTTGGAACCTGAATCCAACTTTCTCCAGCACAGATGGTGGAGAAAGTTGTCATGGACAGGTTAATACACTCCCTACCAACGCCAGTACATTCCTGGGTTGCCCGGGGAGATCCCTGTAATGCCAATGACCTAGTGAGCCTGGTGGAGAGGTACCAGGCAGTCGAGAAGTCCTTGGGGAAGCAAGGGGTTGTAACATCCCCAATATGGGGTTCCCAAAGCGGGGCTGACACCCAAAAGAGGGGAGCTAGAGCCACTCCTGCGGGGCGTCCAAAAGCACTGGAGTAGTGTCCAAGGTCCCTTCCCATAGTGTAATTTGTTGGAAGTGTCATACCCCTGGCCACATAGCCGTCAGTTGTCCCTTGACCACCGAGCCAATGGACTGCAGCACAGGACGGTGCTACTCATATTTTGTCTATCCAGCCTGCAGTTCTGTCCCCCAAATGGGAGAGGGGCTGCAAGCATGCTCCGTAACAGTAAACAGGGTGCAAGTGACTGGTCTGCTGGACTCATGAAGTTTTGTAACCCTAGTGAGGGCCAGTTGATTCCTGGAAAGAGGGTGGGCGTTCACTGTATCTATCCATGGCAAAGCGATGGACAACCCTGTGGCTCAAGTGGTCGTAAGCACAAACTGTGAGGTCGGGGTGGTCAAGGGCCTGTTGCACCCTATTATAATAGGGCGTGACTTTATGTTATTTTGGGACTTGTGGGGAAAAGGGAGGACATCTGGTTGCACAGATGACTGCTGGATTGCTCTGGAAGAAACCTTGTCGCAGACTATTTACCTGCAGTGTGTGTTGATAAAGGCACTGATCTGAACTGGCGAACACGAAATACCATATGGACTATTTGTTTTCACTTTGTGCCGGAAAAAGGCTCTGTTTTGTTTTGCCTCCCAAAGCGGTTTATGAAGTTCAATAACTTGCCTGGAGTATTGCATGAAAACTGCCTCCTGTGCCTACCTCAAGAGCTGCTAAGCAGTAGCATAGCTACCGGGGGCAGAGGGGGCCCACCCAGAGCTACGCTACTGCTGTAAAAGTTACATTCTGCGGCAGAGCAGGGAGAATCGATCTCCCTGCTCTGCCGCTGGGCTGCTATGGGGCCCCTGAGCAGGCGGGGGCCCCAATGGCAGCAGTGGGCCCCCTGCCCATCATCGCAAGGTCAGTTGTTCTGGCATTTAGCCAATACAGCTGACTGCATTGATGGGAGAAGGAGCACAACGCTTCTTCTCCCATCATCCCCTGTCAGCATCTGACGTCACTGACAGTGGGTGCAATGACGTCACTAACCGACGCCCGTGCTCAGAGCTGCAGAGGAACCTGGAAGAAGAGAGGTGAGTATTTATTTTTTTTATGGAGGGTGCTGCCTTATACTACAGAGACTGTCTATAGGGGTGCTGCCTTATACTACAGAGTCTGCCTATGGGGGCTGCCTTATACTACAGGGTCTGCCTATAGGGGTGCTGCCTTATACTACAGGATCTGCCTATAGGGGTGCTGCCTTATATTACAGGATCTGCCTATAGGAGAGCTGCCTTATACTACAGGATCTGTCTATAGGGGTACTGCCTTATACTACAGAGTCTACTTGTGGGGTGCTGCCTTACACTACAGGATCTGCATATGGGGTGCTGCCTTATACTACAGAGTCTGCCTATGGGGTGATGCCTTATATTACAGAGTCTACCTGTGGGGTGCTGCCTTACACTACAGGATCTGCATATGGGGTGCTGCCTTATACTACAGAGTCTGCCTATGGGGTGCTGCCTTATATTACAGGGTCTGCCTATGGGGTGCTGCCTTATACTACAGGGTGTGCTTATAGGGGTGCTGTATGATACTACAGGGTCTGCCTATGGGGGTGCTGCCTTATACTACAGAGTCTGCCTATGGGTGCTGCCTTGTGCTATAGGGTCTGCCTATGGGTGCTGCCTTGAGCTATAGAATATGTCTATGGGTGCTGCCTTGTGCTATAGAGTATGCCTATGGGTGCTGCCTTGTGCTATAGAGTCTGCCTTTGGGGGCTGCCTTGTGCTATAGAGTCTGCCTTTGGGGGCTGCCTTGTGCTATAGAGTCTGCCTATGGGGGGTGCATTATACAATATAGAGTAGGCCTATGGGGAGTGCAATTTACTATATGGAGGCTTATGGGGAGTGCTTTATACTACATTTAGGACTATCTGGTGCATTATACTACTTGGATGCTATCTAGGGGGGCATCATACAGTGTGAAGATTACAGTGAGGGGGCCATCGTACAGTGTGGGGATTACAGTGAAGGGGCCATCAAACAGTTTGGAGGCTACTAAGGGGTCAGTATACTGTGTGGGTGATACTATATAGTGAGGGGGCATTATACTGTGTATAGGGCACAGAGAATCACACAGCAGGTGCAGTAATAGGGACACATACGGCAGCAGCGGCTCAGTATTGGGGTATCACGTGGAGTAATAGGGACACATACGGCAGCAGCGGCTCAGTGTATTGGGGTATCAGGTGCAGTAATAGGGACACATACGGCAGCAGCAGCTCAGTATTGGGGTATCACGTGGAGTAATAGGGACACATACGGCAGCAGCGGCTCAGTGTATTGGGGTATCAGGTGCAGTAATAGGGACACATACGGCAGCAGCGGCTCAGTATTGGGGTATCACGTGGAGTAATAGGGACACATACGGCAGCAGCGGCTCAGTATTGGGGTATCACGTGGAGTAATAGGGACACATACGGCAGCAGCGGCTCAGTATTGGGGTATCAGGGGCAGTAATAGGGTCACATAAGGCAGCAGAGGATCAGTATTGGGATAATAGGGTCACATACGGCAGCAGCGGCTCAGTATTGGGATATCAGCAGGATAAGGAGTTTGTGCAGGTTGGGAATAGATGTTGATGGCTCGAATATGAGAAGTGAAAAGTGTCTTTGTTGTATTCTCTGCAGATGAGTCCTAGCTGGAAGAAGTTGTCATGTCGTTCTGGGCCAGATAGAAAAGACTGGAAAAATGAACGATTCCATCAGAAAGGACGTCAGCGGTAAGTCATTATTTGTAACTGTGGTGTGATCTCTTATTTGTTCTGTAGGGCTGGTATCTACCACTGACCATATGGCGGTAATATCCATGTTGGTCGTTATTTAGAGATTATACTCAGTAACAGCGCGGTCATCTGCTGAGGTTCTCCTCCACTATTAGGGTGCATCACCCAGTTGTAATCAAGGTTACCTGGTTAGGGGCCCACTCAGAAGCTTCGCCCCCTGAACCAAAACCCTAGCTACGCCTCTGATCTGAGGGAGTACAAACCTCTACACCTGGTACAATCTGTCTCTGTCTAGTATTTTAGGTATTTAATGGTGCCCTATAGTGAAATGACTGAGGGTTTATTGACTCCTAAGAGGAATTATTTCTCTGTGTTGCTTTGTCACAAAACTGAAATCACATCTCATCAACAGCAGGCAGCTTCGCCTACAACATTAGTATTACATGCGGCATCTTTGTGAAAAAATCTTCATTACTATTTGCATTTTTGGGTATTTTTAAGTAAACATTTTCTGTGCATGGAAGAAATCCATTGTGATTATATAGAAACTATCAATAAGTGTCTGATGTGTTACGTTATCATCTGGTATCACTTATCTCTAGATAAATATAGTACACAGTGACGTTCTTCTGCCGTGAATAGATTATGGGTCTGATTGATCTAAAAGGTGAAGAATCTTCCATCGATCTGTTCTAAAATATAGACCTGTTCCCATCACATGCAAGAAAGGGCTGAACTTCATTTGTTGTAGATGGTTATTACCATTTTTTTCCCTTTATCTCATTTTAGGTCCGTTTTACAGCGCAGTGAAGAAATTGTGGCTGCATGGAAACCATCAACAAGGAGGGAGGTTTGGATTTCTGAATTTAGAGAAGTGACACTGTCAGTGCCCAAAATATACTTGTAAAATGTAATTTTGTATTTCAGTATCCAATCATTTATTATAATTAGACATGAGCAAATCAACTTGAAGTTAATCAAATTGAGGTAAATTACAGAAAAATTCAGATAAGCCAGTATTCTTTTTTTTTTCATTCACTTTGTGTAGATCACATTTTGCTGTATTTTTATCAAACTGAGAATAAATAATATAATATAGTATAATATTGATTTCTCCCTGGCTCTCACTTGTTGCCCCCTCCAGTCAAGTCTTGTCTTCCATTTCCTTTGGTGCCTCCACCACTCTAGTATAGACCTCCTGTGATGCCAGGGTAGGTGTCACCCCCACTAATTTAGGCCTCCAATGATTTCATGGTAGGAGTCACCCCACTAGTCTAGACCTCCTGTAATATCATGGTAGTTGTCACCCGATTAGTCTAGGCTTCATGTGATGTCATTGCAGGCAACACCCCAGTAGCCTAGGCCTTCTATGATGTCATGGTAGGTGTCACCCCACTAGCCTAGGCCTTGTATGATGTCATGGTAGGTGTCACCCCACTAGTCTAGGCCTCCTTTGATGTCATGGAAGGTGTCACCCTACTAGTCTAGGCCTCCTGTGATGTCATAGTAGATGTCACCCCACTAGCCTAGGCCTCCTGTGATGTCATGGTAGGAGTCACCCAACTAATCTAGACCTCCTGTGATATCATGGTAGGTGTCACCTCACTAGTCTAGGCCTCCTGTGATGTCATAGTAGATGTCACCCCACTAGCCTAGGCCTCCTGTGATGTCATGGTAGGAGTCACCCAACTAATCTAGACCTCCTGTGATATCATGGTAGGTGTCACCTCACTAGTCTAGACCTCATGTGATGTCATTGTAGGCGACACCCCAGTAGCCTAGGCCTTCTATGATGTCATGGTAGGTATCACCCCACAAGTCTAAGCCTTCTATGATGTCATGGTAGGTGTCACCCCACTAGTCTAGACCTCCTGTGATGCCAGGATAGGCGTCACCCCCACTAATTTAGGCCTCAAATGATTTCATGGTAGGAGTCACCCCACTAGTCTAGACCTCCTGTGATATCATGGTAGTTGTCACCAGATTAGTCTAGGCCTCATGTGGTGTCATTGTAGGCAACACCCCAGTAGCCTAGGCCTTCTATGATGTCATGGTAGGTGTCACCCCACTAGTCTAGGCCTTCTATGATGTCATGGTAGGTGTCACCCCACTAGTCTAGGCCTCCTTTGATGTCATGGTAGGTGTCACCCTACTAGTCTAGGCCTCCTGTGATGTTGTAGTAGATGTCACCCCACTAGCCTAGGCCTCCTGTGATGTCATGGTAGGACTCACCCCACTAGTCTAGACCTCCTGTGATATCATGGTAGGTGTCACCTCATTAGTCTAGGCCTCATGTGATGTCATTGTAGGCGACACCCCAGTAGCCTAGGCCTTCTATGATGTCATGGTAGGTGTCACCCCACTAGTCTAGGCCTCCTATGATGTCATGGTTGGTGTCACCCCATTAGTCTAGGCCTCCTGTGATATAATGGTAGGTGTCACTCCAATAGTCTAGGCCTCATGTGATATCATGATAGGTGTCACCCCACTAGTCTAGGCCTCCTGTGATATCATCGTAGGTGTCTCCTCACTAGCCTAGGCCTTGTGTGTTGTCATGGTAGATATCACCCCACTAGCCTAGGCCTCCTTTCATGTCATGGTAGATGTCACCCCACTGGTCTAGGTCTCCTGTCTTGTTATGGTATGTGTCACCCCACTAGTCAAGGCCTCCTGTGATGTCATGGTAGGTGTCA
Organism: Ranitomeya imitator; assembly: GCF_032444005.1. Taxonomy (NCBI): domain Eukaryota; kingdom Metazoa; phylum Chordata; class Amphibia; order Anura; family Dendrobatidae; genus Ranitomeya; species Ranitomeya imitator. The sequence goes on along the minus strand of NC_091284.1, from coordinate 50,713,599 downwards.
CCCCACTAGTCTAGGCCTCCTATGATGTCATGGTTGGTGTCACCCCATTAGTCTAGACCTCCTGGGATATAATGGTAGGTGTCACTCCAATAGTGTAGGCCTCATGTGATATCATGGTAGGTGTCACCCCACTAATCTAGGCCTCCTGTGTTATCATCGTAGTGTCTCCTCACTAGCCTAGGCCTTGTGTGTTGTCATGGTAGATATCACCCCACTTATCTAGGCTTCCTTTCATATCTTTGTAGATGTTACCCCACTAGTCTAGGCCTCCTGTGTTCTTATTGTAGGTGCCACCCCCCTAGCCTAGGCCTCCTGTGATGTCATGGTAGGTGTCAGTCCACTAGTGTAAGTCTCCGCAATGTTGTGACATTACTAGGCCTAGTGAGAAGGCCAGACTGGAGGGATGAGCTGGACCGCAGAGTGAATGCAAAAGGGCCAACAAGTGCTAAGCATCTCTGGGAACTCCTTCAAGATTGTTGGAAGACCATTCCCGGTGACTACCTCTTGAAGCTCATCAAGAGAATGCCAAGAGTGTGCAAAGCAGTCATCAAAGCAAAAGGTGGCTACTTTGAAGAACCTAGAATATAATACAATATAATTTCAGTTGATTCACACTTTTTTTTTTAATAAGTAGATAATGCCACATGTGTTAATTCATAGCTTTGATGCCTTCAGTGTGAATGTACAATTTTCATAGTCATGAAAATACAGAAAAATCTTTAAATGAGAAGGTGTGTCCAAACTTTTGGTCTGTACTGTACATAATAAAAACAAGTACAATAATCTTAAACAATACAAGTCACAACTGGTACAGGAGGAGAGAGTTTAAGGACAATCTCTGATTTACCAATCCCTAATTTAAATAATAGTCCATCATTTTCCGATGTTCAGAACATTGCACTGTAGAAAACGACAAGACCTGATATTATTTGTGTCATTTTCTTTCCTTTGTTGGACAATGTATTTTATGTTGCACTTTCAATTTTTTCCTTGTCTGGTAATAGTTGATTATTTCCAATTTTCAATAATATACCCATCTAACCAAGTCAAGAGACATTTCAGTGGTTATCTATGTATATCATTTTAGAAGATTCGCAGCTCCCTGAGCTCATATCACAATATATTTATAGAAGTGACATAGAAAGAGAACATATCGGATATATCGTGCTAATAACAAATACATGTAGGGAAATAGAATGGAGACAACATATGGTCATAAGCATAGGCGGACACAGAGAGGAAAGGCCCCTGTGTGGGATTTGTGTATGGGCACCCTCCCTTAAAGGGGTGTTGTCAAGTTCTTAAATTGCTTTAATTAGACAGCATGAAAATAAGTGAGTTTGGCTTGCTTTTTCTACCTGCTGTCATTTTCCTATATTAAAAGTCTTTGTCTTTTATAGTGGAGAACTCATTTCCATGGAGCCTTGGCTTTACAGCCAGGCAAGTGAATGCAATCCCAGGAGAGAGGTTAACTCTTAACATCCCAGCCACGTCTCTCCATCCCATTGTTTTCTACATAGCAAATTCTTCTCACCTCCTTCTCCCTTTCTTGCAATATCGCCATCTTGCAGCTGTCTGAAGCTGTGTGCTTGTTCAAATGCTCTATTACATGTGACTTGGTATTAAGTAAGCTCCATATCCATTCATGCTGTCTGGTGTCCGGCCTGCCTGCAGTCCCCAGTGTTTCTAGTCCTTGTATTCTGCATGCCTTACCTGCATGCCTTACCTGCTGCACCGACGGCCATGGTCCATGTTCCCACCTGGACCTGGGGCTTGGAGGATCCAAAACACATAGTGATAGCAGTGTAGGCTTAGAACAAACCATTGGTAGCTGATTGTGTTACAGCAGAGGTTGTGCTGAGCTTTATAGTTCTATTAGTAATATAGGTTTAGTTTTCACCATATCTGTCACTCAAGGAGGAAAGCCCGCCTTGCTAGAAATCAGGAAGTAAGGAAACTGCTTGCTCTGAGCTGCTCAGGAGACAACTTGAGAAAAGCTCTTTAAATAAGATGTTACACAATAAAACAAGATCTGCACAGATTAGAAAATCTCAGTGCACATGTCACACAAGTGCACACTTCATGCAAAAACAGACCACCCATTACATAAGCATAGCGCTCACATCATACAACCACACCGCACATGTCACACAAGCACAGTGCATATGTCATATAAGTCCAGCGCACATGTCACACAAGCGCAGTGCACACTTCATGGAAAAACATCACTCATTACACAAGCATAGTGCTCACATCATGCAACCACAGCGCACACTTCACACAAGGACAGTGAACATGTTACACAAGCATAGCACACATGTCACACAAGCGCAGCGCACATGTCACACAAGCACAGTGCACCCTTCATGGATAAACAGATCACTCATTACATGAGCATAGTGCTCACATCATGCAAGCACAGTGCACAGTTCACAAAGGACAGTGGACGGTTCACAAAGCACAGAGCACATGTCACACAAGCACAGAGCACGTCACACAAGCACAGCACACATGTCACGCAAGCACAAGGCACATGTCACGCAAGCACAACGCACGTGTCACACAAGCACAATGCACATTTCAGACAAGCATAGTGCACATGTCATACAAGCACAGCACCTGTCACACAAGGACAGTGCACATGTCACACAAGCATAGCGCACATGTCACGCAAGCACAACGCACGTGTCACACAAGCACAATGCACATTTCACACAAGCATAGTGCACATGTCATACAAGCACAGCACCTGTCACACAAGGACAGTGCACATGTCACACAAGCACAGCGCACGTCACGCAAGCACAACGCACATGTCACACAAGCACAACGCACATGTCACACAAGCACAATGCACATTTAACACAAGCATAGCGCACATGTCATACAAGCACAGCACCTGTCACACAAGGACAGTGCACATGTCACACAAACACAGAGCACATGTCACATAAGCACAACGCACATGTCACACAAGCACAATGCACATGTCACACAAGCACAACGCACATGTCACACAAGCATAGCGCACATGTCACACAAGCACAGCACCTGTCACACAAGCACAGAGCACATGTCACACAAGCACAGAGCACGTCACACAAGGACAGTGCACATGTCACACAAGCATAGCGCACATGTCATACAAGCACAGCACCTGTCACACAAGGACAGTGCACATGTCACACAAGCACAACGCACATGTCACACAAGCACAACGCACATGTCACACAAGCATAGCGCACATGTCACACAAGCACAGCACCTGTCACACAAGCACAGAGCACATGTCACACAAGCACAGAGCACGTCACACAAGGACAGTGCACATGTCACACAAGCATAGCGCACATGTCATACAAGCACAGCACCTGTCACACAAGGACAGTGCACATGTCACACAAGCACAACGCACATGTCACACAAGCACAACGCACATGTCACACAAGCATAGCGCACATGTCATACAAGCACAGCACCTGTCACACAAGCACAGAGCACATGTCACACAAGCACAGAGCACATGTCACACAAGGACAGTGCACATGTCACACAAGCATAGCGCAAATGTCATACAAGCACAGCACCTGTCACACAAGCACAGAGCACATGTCACACAAGCACAACGCACATGTCACACAAGCGCAACGCACATGTCACACAAGCATAGTGCACATGTCACACAAGCACAACACACATGTCACACAAGCACAACGCACATGTCACACAAGCGCAACGCACATGTCACACAAGCATAGTGCACATGTCACACAAGCACAATGCACATGTCACACAAGCATAGCGCACATGTCATACATACACAGCAAATGTCACACAAGCACAGAGCACATGTCACACAAGCACAGAGCACATGTCACACAAGCACAACGCACATGTCACACAAGCATAGCGCTCATGTCATACAAGCACAGCACCTGTCACACATGGACAGTTCACATGTCACACAAGCGCAGTGCACACTTCATGGAAAAACAGATGACTCGTTACACGAGATTCGCACTCACATCATACAATCACAGCACACACTTCACACAAGGACAGTGCACATGTCACATGAACACAGTGCTTACATAAGTCAAACAACATCTGCAAAGAGTCTGTATGTTCTCTCCGTGTTTGCGTGGGTTTCCTCTGGGTACTCCGGTTTCCTCCCACATTCCAAAGACATACAGATAGGGAATTTAGATTGTGAGCCCCGTTGGGGACAGTGAAGATAATGTGTGCAAACTGTAAAGCGCTGCGGAATATGTAAGCGCTATATAAAAATAAAGATTATTATTATTATTATTAAACTTAAAATGTACTTAAAACTTCTCAGGAAAACAAAACCAAAATCATGGGTCAGTACACCCATTAGTATAAGTGCAACGTGTAGTTGAGCATTCACACTGCAGTCTGTACAAAACGTAAAATAAAAACAATGAATAGATTCCCTGAAGTAAGTAAATAAGTAGTAGTAATACATGTTAAAATATAGGGTATTTAATTGACACAATTTTGAATAACCCCTTTCTGACATCGGGTATACATTTATGCCGATGTCAGACACCCTCCCTTTGATGTGCACTCCGGAAGTGAGCCCACATCTTTCCCGGGACATGCCAGCTGTTTTGAATAGCTGACATGTGCCCGCAATAGCCACGGGTGGAATCGCGATCCACCCGCAGCTGTTAACCAGTTAAATGCCGCTGTCAAATTCTGACAGCGGCATTTAACAATCGCTTCTTGCAATCACATCGGAAATACGCTCATCGATGAACCGCGTCACTTGATTACGGGTCCCCAGTGTGTTGGCATCACAACCTGAGGCCTCTTGGAGACCTCTATGGTTGTCAGTGCTGGATTGCTGTGAGCGCCACCCAGTGACCGATGCTCATAGCAAGTGAGCAATTCGGCTATGTAGAGGCAATCTGATCATCACCTCTATGTAGCAAAGTCGATCGGGTTATGGCAGCTTCTAGTCTCCCATGGAGACTATTAAATTATGCCAAAAGTTTAAAAAAAAGTTTTAAAAAATGTAAAAAAAAATGAAAGAAATATAAAAGTTCAAATCACCCCCCTTTCGCATATACCACATATTTGGTATCGCCGCTTTCATAATCGCATAATCTATCAATAAAAAAAAGGATTAACGTGATTGCTAAACGGCATAGCGAGAAAAAAGTCAAAACTCAGAATTACATTTTTTTGGTCGCCGCGACATAGCATTAAAATAGATCGTATCTGCGCCAAAATGGTGTCATTAAAACCATCAACTCAGCCCGCAAAAAATATGCCCTCACCCAGCCAGAGATCTCAAATTATCCGTGTGACATCCGTATGGCATCCGTATGGCATTTGTATGGCATCCGTATGGTGAGATTTTCTCGCAGGCTTGCAAAATGGACATATAACGGTTTTCTTACCTGAAAATAATTTAAATCATCATCAAGAACACTATTTAATGGCCCTAAAACAGGTGGCAGCCACCAATCTATGCAGTAGAGTCCCTGCTTGTGTTGGTGGATTTCTTCTTGCTGACCAACTTTCCCAACGTTTTGGGGAGCCATACCCAGTTATTGCAGATCCGAGGAGGCGGAGACGGATGTGGGTACATCCACTTTTGAAGCAACGGATCAATAAAAGCCATTTCAACCGTCTGTATGCTGCTCTGAGGACAAATCCGGACAAGTTCTTCAACTATTGTCGGATGAGGATACAAACGTTTAATATTTTGTTGGAGATTTTGCGGCGAGGGATCACCAAGAAGGACACCAGGATGCGCAAATCTATTTCTGCAGAGGAGCGCCTTATCCTTACATTACGGTATGTATAAATCCTCTTTTTAGAAATTATGTTTTTACTTTCATGGTCTTACCCCTTTTTATAATTAGATCATTAAATTTTTATGTAGCTTCAACATCATTTGTGCTTTTATAATATTTTAGTTTATAGAACATCAAAGCCATCGCATGTCCTTTGATTAAACATGGCTTCTTAGCTATCTAATTGTAGTTTTTGGCCATATAACACTGTAATATGTTCCTTTTTTTTTTTTTTTATAAAAAACATACTGTTTTCTTTTAGCTTCCTTGCCACTGACCTTTCATATGCGGCACTGCATTTAGAGTTTTTACTGGGCAAATCCACAATTTCTGGAATTGTGCAGGATACATGTTCGGAAATTTGGAGAAGTTTCCATCAAGAGGTGATGCCTGAGCCTAAAATGGCAGACTGGTTACGTATTGCTCAAGGATTTCAGGACACGTGCCAGCTTCCGCACTGTATTGGTGCTCTGGACGGAAAGCACATCCGTGTGCGTAAGCCGCCGGGATCAGGGACCCAATTCTATAATTATAAACAGTTTTTCTCTGTAGTGCTATTGGCCCTGGTCGACAGCAACTACAGGTTTATAATTGGAGATATTGAGGACTATGGGAGAACTGGAGACTCTAGAGTCTTCAGTTCTTCCATTATGGGTCGGCGGCTACACAACAATGATTTGGATCTCCCACCCCCAAGTCACTTCAATTATCAAGGAACGTCATGAGGCCCTGTCCACGGAGAGCCCTGGACTACCGGTGGCGAATTTTTAATTTGTGTCTTTCCCACATCCGCCGTCTGATAGAGCGTTCATTCGGCATTCTCAGTGCAAAATGGCGGGTACTTCAGTCTGCAATCCAACTGAGTGAAGGCAATGTCAATGGCGTGATAAAAGCATGTGTTGTTCTTCACAACTTTACAAGATACCATGATTGCCCATCATCTGCTGATGATGAAGTTGATCATGCAAATACTGTCTTGTCTACTACACGTGTTCTTCCTTCACGTCGTCAGCCCTCAGGCCTAAAAGTTTGTAATGTGTTAACAAATTATTTTGTGTCACCAGAGGGATCGACGGTCTGGCAAGACAATGCTGTTTTGCTCTAATCTTTAGTTACCGTATATACTCGAGTATAAGCCAAGATTTTCAGCCCATTTTTTGGGGCTGAAAATCCCCCTCTCGGCTTATATGCGAGTCATACCCGGGGGTCGGCACGGGAGGGGGAGTGGGGGCTGTGTAATTATACTTACCTGCTCCCGGCACGGTCCCTGGACGTCCCTGCTTCTTCCAGCGTCCTTCTTCTTCCTGTACTGAGCAGTCACATGGCACCGCTCATTACAGAAATGAATATGCGGCTCCACCTCCCATAGAGGTGGAGCTGCATATTCATTACTGTATATGAGCTGTAACGTTGCCCGCTCAATACAGGAAGAAGATGCAGCGCCGGGGAAGAAGCAGGGACCCAGCGCCAGGACCAGGTAAGTATACGGGGAGGGGGAGCGCTGCGCTGCACGATAGTCACCTGCTCCTCGGTCCGGGTGTCGCTCTGTCTTCAGCAGTGACGCTCCGGTCGGAGGGCGCGATGACGTAGTCAGTGAGCGCCCTCTGCTGAACGTCAGTGCTGAAGACGGAGCCGCACCGGAACGAGGAGCAGGTAAAAGTGCCGGGGTCCTGAGCGAAGAGAGGTGAGTATGTGATTTTTTTTTTTTTTTATAGCAGCAAAAGCAAATGGGGCAAGTGGCTGTGCAGAGCATCTTATGGGGCCATAACACTTGTGCAGCATTATAAGGGGCAAGTGACTGTGCAGAGCATCTTATGGGGCCATACTTGTGCAGCATTATAAGGGGCAAGTGACTGTGCGGAGCATCTGTATGGGGCCATAAAACTTGTGCAGCACTATAAGGGGCAAATGACTGTGCGGAGCATCTGTATGGGGCCATAACGCTTGTGCAGCATTATATGGGGCAAGTGACTGTATGGAGCATGTTATGGGGCCATAACGCTTGGGCAGCACTATATAGGGCAAATATCTCTATGGAGCATCTTATGGGGCCCTTATTACCCTTTATGCAGCATTATATGGGGCATATTTTAATATGGAGCATCTAATGGGGCCCATCAAACTTTATGGAGCATTATATAGGGCTCCTGATTCAATATGGATATTCAAAAACACTTACTGATGTCTCAATTAATTTTACTTTTATTGGTATCTATTTTTACTTTTGAAATTCACCGGTAGCTGCTGCATTTTCCACCCTAGGCTTATACTCGAGTCATTAAGTTTTCCCAGTTTTTTGTGGCAAAATTAGGGGGTCAGCTTATACTCGGGTCAGCTTATACTCAAGTATATACGGTATATTCTAACTTAATAAATATCATAATATTCCTGTTTGAATTGTGTAGTATGTTTGTCCTTACAAAATAATTATTTTGTTAAGTAGTCACATCATGTATGTAGTCATAACAATACATAACATTCATATTTGTAAAACCATTTTTACTGCTCAAAGCATATATCTAGTAGCCAACAACATATTCACATCATATGTAATTGTAGGCATATTAACCTGAGCAAACAAGAAAGCATAACATGCCAAGGGCACAAATAACATTACACCAAAAACAGCGTAAATGACAGGCAAAAAAATTACAGATTCTGGTAGGTTGGGGGTGGTGATGGTGATGGCGGGTGTCCAGTATGTGCGGAACTTGGCCTAGGTGGATGACCAACCTGACTGTCAACCTGTGGTATGCCAGATATAATGGAGGGTGGTGTTGCAAGGATCTATCCTGTGTCTGAGGTAAAACTTGTTGTTGAGGGTAGAAGTGCATTAACTCCTGTGTACTGGATTGTTCCATTTGGTCATACCCCCCAATATGGCCATGTCGAGCAGACACATGTTGGCACCAGCCTGCAAATGTGTGTCTGCTCAAGTGGTCAGAATGGGCAGTTGCTGGATAATCATAAATTGGCTTAAGTAGTGTTTGTTGGTTGCTTTGGGCAGGCTGTTGTTGTGGTGCTATACGTGGCGGGGGTGGTGCTGCGACTGGTTGTGTTTGTTCCTGTGAAAGGTCTTGCACCGCCAGAAGGTTTGTAGATGACATTTGCCAAGTTTCTAGGTAGTTAAACACAGGAGTAGGGTTGTTTGGGGGTGTTGCCGCATCTATGACTATTTGTAGACAACCTCTGGTCCGCAGCCTGAGCGAGCGCGGAATGGGACGTAAGTAGCGGGCAAGACTGCGGAAGTACGCTTCCTCCCCATCGTCATGAGCAGCCCTGGACAAATAGTCCAACACCCCTGTATCCCCTTGCCTCCTGGTGCCATTGGTAGAAGCCACCCTTTGCACTGACCACGGTGTGGTCTTGTAGTAGGCTGTGGTGATGTATCCAGAGCCAAGGTTGGACGGCTGCTGTGGGCGCCTTCCTCCACCTCTGGATTGGCCTCCTGTGTGGCAGAAGACGCTGCTGCTGGTTGTGCTGGTGGTGGTTGTTTGCTGCTTGTTGGTTGGCCAGATGGTCCAGCCATTTCGGCACCTTCACCAAAGGGGTCAATCACCACCTCGGAGTCAGATGCAGTCTCCCTTTCTGTCATATTTGACTCTGTTCTGGATTTTAAAATTTTTTTATAAAAAAAAAGCTTCCTGATAATGGATGATTCAATTTCCTGTCACCTGTAGAAGTCTTCCGTATTTCTTGCAATGCACACGCATGGTCTGTGTGTAATCCGATTTTTTCTCGCACCCATAGATTTGCATTGGCGATTCTCGGCCGAGATACACTGACAATCGCAGCATGCTGCGATTTCACTCAGATCCTGAATACGGCCGAGATGATGGGATTTGCCCCATAGATTAACATTGGGACGGGCACTATGCGATTTTTTAGCGCATTTCGGTCTAGTGTGACCCCGGCCTTACACTTATGCTGACATGTCTGCTGGCCCATGATTTAGGTTATGCTGTAGTTTCTTGTATTGGTATATTTGGGGGAGGGACCAAACCCTATTTTTTGCACTTTGTCTACATAACTTTCCGTTGGCAGATATAAAACACGGCGAGGTCAGGTCCAGAATCTGTACTGACCCCGTCTATTTTGAGGCCCGCTGACACATAACGAGGTGAGATACTGGTGTTAGGGACAATCCTAATTGGGTCACCTTGCTGCGGGGGTATGGATTTTAAGCTCTTTTGATCAAAATAGCATCAACTAAGCCCCTTATGTTTTTTTTAGATGTATTAATAATTATTTACTTGATGCAGGGTATTGATTTATTGCTTTTACTCCAGGTTTCCTCAGGGACATTGGCTACCAAGTCCATTGCTAATGCCCCAATATTCCTTAAAGCCCCCCGGGCACCTGTGCAGCCGTGCAGGCAATATGTCTGCCCCATGGTAAATAGGCTATGTGTGTGGATAAAGGCTGAGTATTTGAGTTACTGTAGATGGCATTGATCATTCTGCTGATGTTGTTTTTAATCCCCAACTTCCAAGAGCGATAACGTTTTACATTTTTTTAGCCATAGGGGGTTACATTTTTGTAGTTTTTAATGCCACCATTCAATGAACCATGTACTGTTCTGAAATATGTAAAAAAAAATATTTGTGGGATAGGGTGAAAAAAAAAAGAAGAAAAATGCCCCATTGTAGTTTAGGCGTTATGCTTTTATTGTTGGGTCAGCACAATTATGGAAATACAGATAATCGATAGGAGAGGGTCAAGTGATACGATGTATGATCACATGTGTATACATGTAATAAAATTTTACTTTTATTTATGTAAAAAAATAAATTGTGCGCGTACTGAAAGGTCAGTCTTGTTAACGAAAAACCAAATTAATTACAATAAAAATTCTAGTTCATCAGGTCTAGATTTGATTCTGCTTAAAAATCACAATAGCTTCAGTAACATGTAGGGATGATTGGATCAATCAATTGCAAATCAGCTTCAAGTTGAATTTTTGGAAATATGCAGGTCTCTACTCATTCAAACAATCCCCATTACACCCTTTGGATGTTTGTATCAGAGATTGGGCTCATGACTTTTAGACGTGGCCGTGCACAATTCTTCATAATGCCTTGCACTTACCACATCGTCTAGTGCTGCTGATAAAAGGGGGACTAACACAGGGACTGTAAAAGATGGGGGCAGGGAAAGTAGCCTTTTTAGGATTTAACACCCTAGGAATAGGAGGTCAGAGCGCACAACTTAGCATTACAGTTAGGGGATTTTTATATTCTGACTCCATAATTAGGCAGCGAGTGTAGGGCGCTTGAAACACCGTTTCTAGACTGTCTCTATGTACCTGTACTCACACGGAGAGATTTCATCAGACAACGTGACTCAAATGCAAGAGGCACATATGAAGATTCCAGAAGAAGGCTTGTTTTCTAGCTGAATTACTGTAGTTATGCACAATTACAGTAGGTATAAAAGACTTTACCGAACCAGTATTGTAAATGAACACAATTTGCAATTTTTTTTAATGTTTTATAAAAAAAAGAAAATTTATTTTTTGAATACCTGTTTTAATAGTCAAATTTTGCATCATTTTACAAAATTGTACCATGGTCTACGCCCTCATCTCTTTTGCAGTCTACTCGGTGGTGCCATCCTGGGAATAACAGGACTTTTAGTAAGTTTTAAGTCTCTGGTTACTTTTTTTAGTTGATTTTTTTTTAGTGTAAGCCTGGTAAGGAGAGAAGTGTAGTCGTTATTCCTCCCTTTTTTTAAAAAAAAAAGTTAAAATCACACGCAATCACTATGCAATAAAATAAGACATCTGGAAGGGGACAGAAACATTTTTTTGCAGCACTGCATATATTATGGTAACATTTGCCGATTTTGATGAAGAAATGTGACTTCACAAATAGACAAAATGTCATAAATGATTTGCCGATGTGAGGATTTTCCGGAACGTCTGACTCTATTTATACAGCGTCAAGTGTGAGATTTGCTAATGAAATGCAAACTTAATTTCTATGTATAACTTGTGAGGAAACATAGCGCGGATAGATCTCTTGTAGAATGCAAATAAGATAAAGAGGCAAAGCAAATAATGGCTTTTCTCCCAGCATAGTAGTAACTTTAGAATTGTCTATGATTTTCCATCACGAGGTAGAAGGATCGCCTCTAGGAATTACAAGGTTCATGTAATAAAAAGGTGAGAAAAACATCAATGATACCACACAGATCCCAGTAGGGCGCGAAAGAGCGAACTCATTATGAATGATGGAAGATAGATCCTGTTTAAGAGCTAAGGCAGGCTTTTTGTGGTCCTTTTCCTCCTCACTCCTGGTCCCACCTATGAGAGAGGAGGAGGACATCAGCAACACAACTTAAAGAGGTTGTCCAAGACTATTATTATTATTTTTTTTTACTGTGGGCCTAAAAACTAACTATCTGCCTGTTCTTCTCGGCACTTGCTCACAAAGGTCACTTGCTATTCCTTTCTTCTATAAAACTACTTTGCTGGTCAAAGATACTGTCTTTTGAGTGTTTTTCTTCTGCTTTAGGCTTTGAAAAAAGAAAAAAACCTGGAGGGAAAAAGGAAAGAACATGTCACTTATTTGAAGCAGATACTGACGGAATCCAAATGCTGATGGGTCTAAATTAGGTACTGAACAACCAAATGGCTGCATAACATAGTTCAGGAAAAAACTCTAAAACTGCTTCAGAAGCTAAAAACTCCTCCAAAAACTCTCCTAAATCAGTTTCCCCTGCAAAACTTGTGATTTCTGATTATTATTCAGTCGACACCTATCTGATGTTTTTTTGGGGGGTTTTCTCCCTAAAATTTTAATGGAAAGACCAACATCTAGTGGCATAACTTGAAACTTGTGGGCCACAATGGAAAGTCTCTGACAGGCCTCCAACTAATAGCTTTCCTGTCTTTAAAGCACCACTCTAGAGTTTTTTTTTATTTTACCACTGCTATGATGCCACTAATCTAAGTTTCATTCACCTAGTATTATACTTACTTACCAGCCTCTGCCTTCAATTGTTATTGGCATGGCTCTAGTCGATCTTCTTTAGGCCGGTTTCACACGTCCAGATAATTCCAGTACCGGAAAAAATCGGTACCGAAATTATCCGTGTCCGTGTGCCCCTACGTTTCTGTGGCACATCAGTGTGGCACACGTGTGCCGCCCGTGTGCCCACTAGGTACCACACGCACCGTGCTGGGTACCACACATACCAGCATCTGGTGCTGAAGCCGCAATTCATATCTTCCCTGCAGCAGCGTTTGCTGCAGAGAAGATATGAATAATAGTGTTTAAAATAAAGATCTATGTGCCCCCCGCTCTCCCACTTCCTGTGCGCCCCCCCGCTGTTCTGAAAATACTCACCAAGCTCCCTCGTTGGCTGTCGCTGCTTCCTGTTCTGGCCGCATCTTCTCCTGTATGCGGTCACGTGGGGCCGCCGATTACAGTAATGAATATGCGGCTCCACCCTCTGCACATAGATCTTTATTTTAAACACAATTATTCATATCTTCTCTGCAGCAAACGCTGCTGCAGGGAAGATATAAATGGCGGCTTCAGCACCAGTGGGGGGGTCAGCGCTTACTGTAGCGCTGTCTCCTGCACAGCACACGGACTGCACACGGACAACGTCCGTGTGCGGTACGTGTTTTACACGGACCCATTGACTTTAATGGGTCCGTGTAATACGTGCGCTCCCACGAACACTGACATGTCTCCGTGTTTGGCACACGGAGACACGGTCCGCAAAAAATCAATGACATCTGCACAGATGCATTGATTTTTATGTGTCTACGTGTGTCAGTGGCTCCGGTACGTGAGGAAACTGTCACCTCACGTACCGGAGACACTGACGTGTGAAACCGGCCTTAGGTTGTGACCTGCTGGATCATTCAGGTGTTTGCTGCGCAAGCCAAAAGTCAGAACTAGGCTCTCATAGACTTACATTGAGAACTTGTGACCGATACTTCTGACTTCCAATCAGTCAGAAGTTGTGGTCAGAAGATGGCGTCTTGGAACTGGAACGGCGCTGGAAACAGCTGAAAAGTTGTCTGGTAAGTATAGGGAGTTTACCTTAGTCACACCACTTCATTACTGAAGTGAAAAAAAGATAAAAACACTGGAGTGGTGCTTTCATAGTACTGTTTTTTATTTTGGTCTCCCGAAGTCCAGGGCACTTCTGTGACTGTAACCCCTGCTCCCAATGCACTGTCATCTGCAGTGCCATAATAGAGCAATTTGTATTCCACCACTCCCATTCGTCTTTACCTAGAAATAGGGAGCTTAAAGAGCTACTCAGGGTAACACAACAGTGACTTTGTAGGGTCAAATACAATTCTCTTCTATAAGAATTATTTTTATGTGATTCCAGGACGAGGTATATAAAAAAGGTACAAACATGGCTTAAAGTAAACTAAAAGTATTGAAAGAAATAGCACCAAAAAAACAAATAATATAAAAATAGAAATTTTATTACATCCAAAAACATAACCATAGTTAAAAAATAGAGAAGTAACTATGGTTATGTTTTTGGATGTAATAAAATTTCTATTTTTATATTATTTGTTTTTTTTTTGGTGCTATTTCTTTCACTTTGGTTTACATATATCTCTGCACTTAACCGTTTAAGTACTTCCTGGCACCCTGTGTTATATCAGTGTGGGTGCATTTGTGGTTTGATATTTATGATTTAAACTAAAAGTATTGTGTACAATAAACATAACATGACTAAATGAGGGACAAACGGGGGGATTGGATATTGCCCCCCGAGGTGCAGGTCCTACTTACAAAAGAAGATGTGCAGCCGAGAACAATGTTCTTTAGGGAAAACCATAAGATCTGTCATGCTCCCTGTGTCTCCACACTATCCCGTATTCAAATTAATAGGCGGTGGATGGGCTGTATCTGATAGTGGCCACTATGCAGTTGACGAATCTGTGCTGTGCAGCTCTACAACTGAGAAGCAGTCGGCAGCGGGAACGGGTGATTGGCGTGGGGGGCGGGTGTTGCCATAACTGATCAGATATTGATGACATATGCAAAGGATAAACCAACAATGTAAAAGTTCCAGACAACCCCTTTAAGTCTTTCCCATAGAAATCTATTATTAAATTCCATAAAATGAAAATTCTTTAGCGCTTGTAAATCTTTAAAATGTGACCTCAGCGCATCTGCCACCGAAATATTTTCGTCAATGCATATCATGACAAATTGAAAATTTATGACTTTGGAAATCAGTCGTTTTTCAAATGAAAATCAGCGTGTCCTTAAATTATGGGGCACAGCTTGTAAATGTTGGATGAATCTGTCGCATTCGCGAAACACAATTATCGTCAGATGTAACATAAAGAGGGAAGAAGAGGAGTTGGGATTTCAATGGTTTTTGCCTTGTAAAGAGCCACTTGACAAAAATAGAACATTTTCCTTGGCGTAAGTAGAAAGCATTTATTATTAAAGGCTGACCCAGTGGTGGGTGAAGTCATTCAGCGAAGCCGAGGCTGAGGAGACCTGAAGTCAATCTGTGCCTTTGATAATGAAAAATTGAAATGCACCTTACACATAAGATGGAAGGGGTGGAAGGAGATGATATTTTCTCTGGATCCTAGCAACTGATCTCCCAGTGGAAGAGAGTGCAGATGATCTCAGCCTTGTACAGCTCTCTGACCTACACTTCTTGGTAATGTTTTAAGTCATCTTTAATGAAAAGTCAAAATCCACCCTTCATAGGATCGCTATTGCTCTTTTTGGATTATTTTCCGGCTGGCACTTAGCTTTTTCAGTGTAAGTGCACGTGACATCTTTTTCAGGTAAATTCCCTCTGGATCTGCATGAAGAAGTGCTCAATAAGCATTAAGAATAATGAACATATACACAACAATATCATAATAACTTATGATTATCCTTTTGTAACTTCTCAGAACCACTGCCGGCTTTGAAAGCCATGAAGCATTTAAAAGAAGCGACTTGATCAATCTTCAGATGGATTTCTCCGAGAAGCTGCAACTATTTTAGATGTTTTTTTTAAACAAATGCCGGCCAGCAAAATAACAGCAAAAACGATGAAAAAGACAACAAAGAAGAACTCCACTGGCATTTTCCTGAAATATTTTCTGCTTCAAAAACTATGAGGGCATGCCGGCATCAATAAGACACTGCGTGCACTGTCACAAATACAGTAAATACCTGTCAAGTCCAACAGTGCTATCAACCTGCAGATATAAAGTTCATTTGCAGTTTGCGTTATGGTGGTGTCTGACTGATGTACTGAAAATGCAGCACTTGGGAGAAAATGGACTATATTTCTCTCAGAAGCCTCCGGCTTTCAGTCATGCAGGCGTGCCTTGAGCAATTACAGTCACCGCTTGCAGCACTGAGAGTGGCGGATGTAACCACACCGTGGCACTGATTGACAGCTCACCCTGTACGGATGCATTGCAGAGCAGGCTGTCAGTCAGTTCGAGGGTGTGCTTACAGCCGCCTCCTTAGGTGGCTTGAGTGGTGACTGTAATTCATCCTGAATGACTAAAAGCCGTCGGCTTCCTGGAGAAAAAGAGTTCATTTTCTCCTGGGTGCTGCATTTTCAGTACAGCGGCCGGGGACCTTCAGAAAACAGTTATATCTGCAGGTTTATAGCATTATTGGACCTGACAGGTTAATTTTATAGTATTGCAGCGCCCCAGAGACCTGGTCATTGCAGTAGTATCGCTCTGCCGCTAAAGGGAGTGATGGTACGTCTGATGGCACTAAAGGAGTTCATCTGACCAGGTATCACCAGCACACAAAACACTTCACACTCCGGCTACTAGGGGGAGCAAAAGGTTTTATTTATTAGGCCATTCCTCACACTGGTAAAACTAGGGGTTGGATAGGAAGTTAGTTAGAAGCTGACTGGGTTTTGTCCAGGCAACATCCCGTGGCAGGGGGTGTTGCGGGGAAGATTCAGGGGGGTCCCTGTCAGGCGTGGGAACCTGGCAGGCACGGAGCCGCGCCTGCGCTACCTTGCGGCGGCATCTAAAGAAAGGACACGAAGCGAAGGATATTGTGGACAGTGAGAAACGAGATCAAAGCACAAAGGAGAGCCAGTAGGAGTCGTGCCCCGAGAACGGCAACATCCTACTGAGGCGCGTAGCCGGTGACCCGAACACCGAGGAAGTAACTGACTCTATGTCTTACTTCAAATACCGCAGGACAGTTAATTATAGGTTGGCTGTCTACCTTACATCACCTAAGCAGACATAGGGGGCAACCGTGGAGAGGGGCGTCTCTAGGGTCCCAGAATAGCTCAGAGCCTACCCGTCAAACGGGTGCGTCCTAGCCATAACAAACCTGGGGGACGGTGAATAGAAAGAACGAGAAAGAACTAGAAAGAACGAGAACAGAAGTTGTGAGGACTATCCCGAATGCTCAGCAGGGTAGCACTACAACACACAGGTGCTAGTGGTAGGCCATGATTTCCACCTGCAAAAGGAACTCTGGGTGTGCCATCGGACCGGCCGATCTCAGACAGCCCTGTTAACAGTGCTCTGGATTGAGGATCCTGAAGCCTTCAGTAAAGAGGTAAAGAGACTGCAACCCTGTGTCCTCGTTATTGACTGCACCTCACACCATCGCCATCTACATTATCTGGAAGCCCTGGGGATACACTTCACCTGTGGGAAGGTATACCATCTAGCTGCCATCACATCACCCCAGTGGACCCCAAGCAGCGTCGGTCACCCTGACCGAATACCACAGGTGGCGTCACGAAGCATTAGCTGACTTTCATCATCCCTTTTATTGGACGCCCCTTAGCAGGATCACGGACCGGGTCCAGCCACCGTGACATCCCCAGAACTGAGCCAGAGAGGACCGGTACCGAGAATCCTGTGGCCCTGTGTCTGGGGGCGCTCCAGTATCACTCATCAAACTAACAACATCATAGGGATCGAGACTACAACTCTGATAAGAGGCATTTCTAGAAAGAGACATAATAACCCAACATTGTGAAGTGGAAGATTTTATAGCAGATGTTAATTTAAGGCAACAGTGAATGAGGTTTTACAAAAACTTACAAACATTTTCTGAAAATTCATTGCACATTTTAAGTGTTGCAGATATCATACTTTTAACAGCCAATATTTACTGTTACGATTTTTTTTTCCCTCCAGCCATAACTTTTTTTTATCTTTTTTCCATGGACATACAGCTCTGGCAAAAATTAGGATACCACCACATCAAAACCCTGTCATGGGCAGCCCAATCTCCAGACCAGAACCCCATTGAAAACCTCTGGAATGTAATCAGGAGGATGGTGGATAGTCACAAGCCATCAAACATAGAAGAATTGCTTACATTTTTGTACCAGGAGCAGCGTGGAAGACTGGTGGAAAGCATGCCAAGACACATGAGAGCTGTGATTAAATATCATGGTTATTCCACAAAATATTGATTTCTGAACTCCTGATTTAAAACATTAGTATTGTTGTTTCTAAACGTGTATGAACTGGTTTTCTTTGCATTGGTTTTCTTTGCACTGTTTGTTTTTTCAATTTTGACCATTTTTCCTTGTCAGAAAAAAAATAAAAAAGTGGTCTCTTAATTTTTGCCAGAGCTGTAGACATGTGAGGGCTTATTTTTGTGGGACGAATGATACCATTCACTTTACCATATAAAGTACTGAAAAACGTGAAAAAATAAATCCAAGTGAGAAGAAATGGTAAAAAAACCCACATTATTTTATTTTTTTTCCTGCACGTCACTTAAATTTGAGCAATACCAAACTTCAATACTTATTATTATTTTAGTGTAAAAAAATGAAATTTTATTTTAAAAAATTTGATTTGTTTCACCATTTTCTGCAATTTATTTTCCGCAATTCAAGTTGTATAATGATTAGGAATGGTCTACATAGCGACATTTGCCTTCCGGTGAGTTGCAGTACAGCTCTGTTCTAAACTGGGAGTTCCTGGGGATGGAGTAAGGGCTAAAGGAGTTTTCTGTTTTCAGAGAAGCTCTGGGCACAATTTGTTTAAAAAATTAAAATAACTGCTCCTTACTCACCATCCCTGGGTCCAGTGTTTAAGCTTCATTACTGCTCCCAGAGTCTGTCATAGTCTGCCGCCTGGTGTCATGTCAACAGCGCTGTAGCCAATTAGTAAGCTCAGCAGCTCTGCCCGGGTAGATGGCACGAGCTACTCGCAGCTGCTGAGCTCGTTGATTGACTGCAGCGCTGACAACGTCACATCAGCGCTGCACTCAATAACAAACACCGGGAACGGCAGAGGCTCAGTGAGTAAAGCCATGTTCACACTATCAGTATTTGGTCAGTATTTTACATCAGTATTTGTAAGCCAAAACCAGGAGTGGAACAATCAGAGGAAAAGTATAATAGAAACAAGTGCACCACTTCTGTATTTATCACCCACTCCTGGTTTTGGCTTACAAATACTGATGTAAAATACTGACCAAATACTGAACGTGTGAATATGGCTCAAACACAGCTGGTGAATAACAAACTGGGCCTGGATACAGGTCTTTTCTGAAACAGGAAAGCCCCTTCAAAATCATCTTGTGAACAGTAATTCTAGTGTTGGGAGATGTGAGGACACCATTATGATGGGACAGATATACACAGCCCCCCCCCAAAAAAATAAATGGAACACTTAAATAACAGAATCTAACTCCAAGTAAATCAAACTTCTGTGAAATCAAACTGTCCACTTAGGAAGCAACACTGTTGGACAATCAGTTTCACATGCTGTTGTGCAAATGGAATAGACAGCAGATGGAAATTATTGGTAATTATCAAGACACACTCAATAAAGGAGTTGTTCTGCAGGTGGGGACCACAGACCACATCTCAGTACCAATGCTTTCTGGCTGATGTTTTGGTCACTTTTGAATGTTGGCTGTTCTTTCACACTCATGGTAGCATGAAACGGACTCTACAACCCACACAAGTGGCTCAGGTAGTGCAGCTCATCCAGGATGGCACATCAATGCGAGCTGTGGCAAGAAGGTTTGCTGAGTCTGTCAGTGTAGTGTCCAGAGGCTGGAGGCACTACCAGGAGACAGGCCAGTACACCAGGAGACGTGGAGGGGGTCATAGGACCGCTACCTCTGCCTTTGTGCAAGGAGGAACAGGAGGAGCACTGCCAGAGCCCTGCAAAATGACCTCCAGCAGGCCACAAATGTGCATGTGTCTGCACAAACGGTTAAAAACCAACTCACTGAGGATGGTCTGATGGCCTGACGTCCACAGATGGGGGTTGTGCTCACAGCCCAACACCGTGCAGGATGCTTGGCATTTGCCACAGAACACCAATTCGCCACTGGCACCCTGTGATCTTCACAGATGAAAGCAGGTTCACACTGAGCACGTGCGACAGACGTGACAGAGTCTGGAGACGCCGTGGAGAGCGATCTGCTGCCTGCAACATCCTTCTGCATGACCGGTTTGGCAGTGGATCAGTAATGGTGTGGGCTGGCATTTCTTTGGAGGGCCGCACAGCTCTCCATGTGCTCGCCAGAGGTAGCCTGACTGCCATTAGGTACTGAGATGAGATCCTCAGACCCCTTGTGAGACCATATCCTGGTGCGGTTGGCCCTGGGTTCCTCCCAATCCAGGACAATGCCAGACCTCATGTGGCTGGAGTGTGTCAGCAGTTCCTGCAAAATGAAGGCATTAAAGCTATGAACTGGCCCATCCGTTCCCTAGACCTGAATCCGATTGAGCACATCTGGGACATCATATCTCGCTCCATCCACTGTCACGTTGCACCACAGACTGTCCAGGAGTTGGCTGATGCTTTAGTCCAGGTCTGGGAGGAGATCCCTCAGTTGACCATCCGCCGCCTCATCAGAAGCATGCCCAGGCATTGGAGGGAGGTCATACAGGCACGTGGAGGACACACACAATACTGAGCATCTTTTCCTTGTCATGAGGCATATCCACTGAAGTTGGATCAGCCTGTAATTTGATTTTCCACTTTGATTTTGAGTATCATTCCAAATTCAGACCTCCATGGGCTATTCATTTTGATTTACAATGATAATTTTTATGTTTAATTGTTTTGAACACATTCCACTATGCAATGAATAAAAATTTGCAACTGGAATATTTCATTCAGATATATCTAGGATGTGGTATTTTAGTGTTCCCTTTAATTTTTTGAGCAATGTATAGCTCCAGGAAGCAAGCAATAATTGAATGTCAGCAAGCAAATATCTGTATTTGATACAGAATCTATAGCAAAAAATTGTAGACCGTAACTTTTTTCTACAAAATTGAAACCACTTTATTCACAGAGACAGAAGCCCCCTTTTATGATGGTGCCTAAGATACAAATAAATGACAAAATGAGCTGTGCTTCCTCGTTACAATAAAGATTTGCCTTTCTAAAACAGTAGAGTAAAATAAAACAAAAAGCTTCTGTTTAATGCAAATGCCCCACCGGAGATCATCCAGTGCTCTGCTCGCTCCCCGGAGGTGCTCTCCGTGCTGCTCCTCAGCCTCAGGCGTGCTGATGATGCTACAGAACTGTGCAGTAGTACTGGAGGTGGCTCAGAAATAAAGATAAAACAATGATTTCTTCTGCGCTCTCCTCTTTTAATTGTCGGACCCCCTGGATGAGCACAGTTTGTTGCAGACAGCGCTGGAAAGCTCTAATTATAATTATGTTTAGCTTAAGTTTTGTTTATATTGTTCTTAATTGAGAGAGTAGAAGACGAAAATGCTTCTTCAGCACGGAGTCAGCTACAGGCACCAAGCTGAGCGTTTATGCCTGTGTAATAACTAACCAAGAAAAATACTAAACGGTAAGAACCAGTACTGTTTTCATCTTAAAGGGACTTCCCAAAATGGACTGCCATGCTGTTTTTGTTATTTTTCTTCTTTTTTTTTACAATTTTTTCTTTACCATTGATGTATGATAGCTTGTTAAAGGGAACCTGTCACCCCGAAAATCGTGGGTGAGATAAGCCCACCGGCATCAGGGGCTTATCTGCAGCATTCTGTAATGCTGTAGATAAGCCCCCGATGTTACTTGAAAAAGGAGAAAAAGACGTTATATTATACTCACCCAGGGGCGGTCCCGCTGCTGGTCAGGTCGGATGGGCGTCTCTGGTCCGCTGCGGCGCCTCTCATCTTCATTACAAGACGTCCTCTTCTGATCTTCAGCCACGGCTCCGGCGCAGGCGTACTTTGCTCTGTCCTCTTGAGGGCAGAGGATAGTACTGCAGTGCGCAGGCGCCGGAAAGGTCAGAGGCCCGGCGCCTGCGCACTGTAGTACTTTGTCTGCCCTCAACAGGGCAGAGCAAAGTACGCCTGCGCCGGAGCCGTGGCTGAAGATCAGAAGAGGACGTCTTGTAATGAAGATGGGAGGCGCCGCAGCGGACCAGAGACGTCCATCCGACCTGACCAGCAGCGGGACCGCCCCTGGGTGAGTATAATATAACGTCTTTTTCTCCTTTTTCAGGTAACATCGGGGGCTTATCTACAGCATTACAGAATGCTGCAGATAAGCCCCTGATGCCGGTGGGCTTACCTCACCCGCGATTTTCGGGGTGACAGGTTCCCTTTAAGTTTGCCTTATAATGTATTGAAAAATAGAAAAAAATTCCACTGTGGTAAAAAGGGGAAAAAATTCTGTCAGTTCTGCCATTGTGTTTGGCTTCTCTTTTATGGCTTTCAGTGTGTAGTAAAAAAAAATGACCTGAAAACATGATTGTTTCGATCAGTGTGATTTTTTTTAAGTGGCATTTTTTGGAGAGACACGATGGAGAAAATTTTTCAATACTGGTTTTTTATTTTTTTTGTTTTAAAGCATTTACTGTAAGAGTTAAAAATACATTTTGATCAGATTTTTACAGATGTGGGGACACCATATATGTCTATTGTTTTATTTATTTTGAGGGTTAGCTCATGGACAGATCTCTGAATATTTACAGCAAAACAGGTCCAAACCATGATATTACCACCACCTTGTTTCACAGATACGGTAGTATGATTTTGTCATCTTTCCACAAAACATAGTTCTAAAAACCTTCTGGCTTGCTCAAGTTATCTTTAACAAACGTAAGATGTCAGAGACAGGTCTGTCTAGACCGTGGTCTGTCTCTATAAGGATGTCTCTAAAAGGATAACAGCAAAGATGACAGCAGAAATATGCCAGAAATTAGCCAGAAGCGAACAGAAGGTAAGACTAACCACTGTTAATAAATGTAATAAATTTCTTTACCTTTCCACCACACTTATTCTCATCATGCTGACATATGCTCTAACAGTTTTGGCTCCATTACTCCTCAGCCTCCTTCGCTATCCCCAAACCCCAGCACCCCCTAACCAAATAATAATCTCTCCTTCCCTCCTGCCTCCCCACCTGACCTCCTCTGCTGACCTGCTCCTCAACCTCAGATGTCTCCTAATAAAACACAAAACAAGCCACCCACTCTCCCACACCCACCTACTCTGTCTCTCTCTGCTTCTCCTCACTGCTGTTGACATATCTCCTAATCCTGGATCCCCACAGCTCATACCTCCCATTACTACCCCCTCCTATTGCTCCCAACCCAATATAAACACCCGAAATCTTGCCCACCTCAAATCCGTGCCCATGACGCCCACCTCCCTGCACCCTCTCTCTGGATCACTATGGAATGCCCGCTCCGTCTGCAATAAACTCCACGTGATTCATGACCTCTTTACCTCTCGTAATCTTTTCTTTCTGGGCATCACCGAAACATGACTGACATCCTCTGACACAGCATCCCCTGCTGCACTATGTTATGGTTGCCTCCACTTCACCCACACTCCTCGCCCTGGCAACAAACATCTTCCAACTGTACCTTTAACCCAATCCCACCTCTACATTCCTTTATACTCCCTTCTTTTTGAAGACCACTCTGTCTGCATCTGCTCCCCCTACAACCTCCAAATGGCCGTCATATCCTGACCTCCAGGCCCAACCACTGTCTTTATTGACCAATTCTCCACCTGGATCCTTCACTTTCTCTCTGCTGACATTCCCACCATCATCATGGGAGACTTCAACATCCCCATTGACACACACCAGTCAGCAGACTCCAAACTCTTGTCCCTTACTTCATCCTTTGGACTTACTCAGTGGTCCTCCTCAGCCACCCACACAGATGGACACACATTAGACCTGGTCTTCACCCGTTTCTGCTCCCTATCTAACGTCATAACCTCTCCTAGACACCCACACACTCTCTGACTATCCTACCACTAGCATCCATATCCTCACTCCACGACACAGACACTGCCACTGCTTTCTACAATGCCACTCTTGCATCAGCTATTGACACGGTCGCCCTTGTCATGCATAGCAGAGTGCGACGAACCAGTAGACAACCCTGGCACAATAACATCACTAAAAAGCTTCAGCAAGTATCTAGAATTGCAGAATGATGTTGGAAGAAAACGCATTTGCAAGATGATTTCGCTGCACTCAAACAAGCAACACTCGCATTCAAATCAGCTCTCACCTCTGCTAAACCGGCCTACTTCACAACCTTCGTATCTTCCTTATCCCGCAACCCCAAACAGTAGTTCAACACTTTTAAGTCCCTTCTCCGACCACCACTGCCCCCTCCGAGTTCCCTAATCGTTTCCGAGGACTTAGCCACGCACTTCAAAAATAAGATAGACCAAACAAGGCAAGTCTTTTTTGTCAAACCACCACAACCCCTTTGTTTACCAGATGAATGCCCAAACCCCATAACTACCCTCTCCAAAATCACTGAAGGGGAGCTTGCTCATCTCTCCAAATCACACCTCACCACTTGTGCGCTTGACCCCATCCCACCTCCTCCCCATCTTCAACACCACACTAGTCCCATCCCTAACCCATCTCTTCAACATATCACTAACTTCTGGTACCTTCCCCACTGCTTTCAAACATGCCACAATCACACCTATCCTCAAAAAGCCATCCCTTGACCCAAGCGCTATGTCCAGCTATTGCCCCATATCTTTGCTCCCATTTGCTTCCAAACTCCTTGAGCAGGATGTCCATGCGGAACTTTCCTCTCACCTTGCATCTAACTCTCTCTTTGACAACCTACAATCTGGCTTCCGTCCCCACCATTCCACTGAGACTGCCCTGACCAAAATTACTAACGACTTACTTACAGCCAAAGCTAACAGACAATTCTCTATACTCCTCCTTCTAGACCTGTCCTTTGCCTTTGACCACTGCCTGCTACTACAGATCCTCTCTAACCTTACCAAACGCACATTTAGTATTTCCTACTCCAATACTACCTCTTCATCTTGCCCCCTCTCTGTTGGTGTCCCTCAAGGATCTGTCCTTGGGCCCTTACTCTTCTCAATCTATACACTCGGCCTGGAACAACTCATAAGGTCCTATGGCTTCAAGTACCATCTATATGCTGATGACACTCAGATATACCTCTTTGGCCCAGATGTCACCTCTCTGCTCTTCAGAATCCCAGAGTGTCTATCAGCCATATCCTCCTTCTCCTCTCGCTTCCTCAAGCTCAATGTGGACAAATCTGAACTAATTACCTTTGCTCCATCTCGCATATCTTCCCTACCTGATCTATCTATCAAAATAAATGAAATCACACTTTCCCCTGTCCCTAAAATCCGCTGCCTTGGAGTAACCCTTGACTCTACCCTGTCCTTCAAACCGCACATCCAAGCTCTCGCCACCTCCTGTCGCCTCCAGCTCAAAAATATTTCCAGAATCCGTCCTTTCCACAACCCTCACTCTACCAAAATGCTTGTGCATGCCCTAATCATCTCCCACCTCGACTACTGCAACATCCTCCTCTGTGGCCTAACTTCAAACACTCTCGCACCCCTCCAGTGCGTCCTTAACTCTGCTGCTCAACTAATTAATCTCTCTCCTCGCTACACTCCTGCTACCCATCTTTGCAAATCACTTCACTGGCTCCCAATTTCCCAGCGTATCCAGTTTAAACTACTAGCGCTGACCTACAAAGCCATCCATAACCTTTCTTCTCCATATGTTTCCAAACTAGTCTCTCAATATCTTCCCTCACGTAATCTCCGGTCCTCCCAAGACCTCCTTCTCTCCTCCACGCTTATTCGCTCCTCACTCAAACGCCTCCAAGACTTCTCCTGAGTATCCCCCATCCTCTGGAATTCTGTGCCCCAACACGTCCGGTTATCCACCACATATGGATCCTTCAAAAGAAACCTGAAAACCCACCTCTTCAAAGAAGCTTACAGCCTGTAATGATCACATAGCCACCTCAACACCATCGGAGCTACTGCAACCCTCGACCTATTGTCTCCTTCCCCATAATCCTGTAGAATGTAAGCCCGCAAGGGCAGGGTCCTGTCCCCTCTGTAGCAGTCTGTCATTGTTAGTTTTGTTTACTGTAAGTGATATTTGTATTTTCATGTAACCCCGTCTCATGTACAGAACCATGGAATTAATGGTGCTATATAAATAAATAATAATAAGATGGGCAGCAAGGCAGCAATGTTCTCTTTAGAGAGCAGTGGCTTTCTCCTTGTAATTCTGCCATGCACATCAATTTTATTTAGTGTTCTCCTGATGGTGGAATCATGAACATTAACATTAGCTAATGTAAGAGAGGCCTTTAGTTGCTTAGCGGTAACCCTAGGTGCCTTTGTAAACTTGCAGACTATTATGCGCCTTACTCTTGGAGTGATTTATTTTGGCCATCTACTCCTCGGAAGGGGAATAATTCATTTCGAATTTCCTCCACTTGTACACAATCTGTCTGATTGTGGTTTGTTGGAATCCAAGCTCTTTAAAAATGGGGTTGTAACCTTTTCCAGACTGAGGAGCATCAATGACTCTTCTTTTGATGTCCTCAGAAATCTCTTTTGCATGTTCCATGATAAATTTCCACAAACGTGTTGCGAAGTTCCCTTTTTGTTTGATCTTTGTTCTTTAAATAAAACAGGTCATCCATTCACACCTGATTGTCATTCCATTGACTGACAACATTATCTAGTAAAGTGACATTGGATCATTTTCCTCCATAAATTTTTTTTATAAAGTGTAATATTTGTTTGTCTTTATTTACCTTTAGTGAAAGTTTGGTGTAGCTTTAAGCCAAATTTATGCAGAAATATGAAAAATTCTGAAGTGTTCATGTAACACCCCAGGAGGCCAGTTGTTACAGTGGTATTGCCTTCTTTAAGGGGAGGGTGATGCCATGCCTGGAAGCAAGGATGGATCCCTTTAACAGGTGACACGTACACACAACACTATTCCAACTCCAGACTAGAAGGGGAAGCTCTGATCCAGCTTGTGGGTGGCTTGCCTATATATTCTGGCTGGAGGAGGATTTAGGATTCAGTTCAGTTGAGCAGTCAGTCGGTGAGTAGAGGAGAGCGTTGAGAGAAGAACTGGAGCCATGCAGACATGAGGTTCTGCAGCTCCTGACAGAGCAGTCTTTATGAGAGACTGTGAGGGGAGAAGAAGCAAAGGAGAAATGAGGAGCTGGAGGGGAGCTGCGACTGGGCTCCCTCCACGCTAAAGTGCAGGAACTGGACACCGGGAGTCCAAGGCTTTGTGGGACTGTATGCCACACAGCAGGGGGCAGGGGATTTCAAGTTGCCTGTCCACAATCACACCCGAAGGCACAACAGCATATAGAGCCCGGAGTCGCCACAAATAGGGACACCTGTAAAAAGGCTTGAGTTGCATGCCATGTGGGTCCTGTCCTACATATAGGACAGGGATAGAGAGGACCTTGTATGAAGCCTAGGGACGCACACTACAGTGCAGTAAGGAAGGCTTCCAACCCCACCTGGCTAGGGGGATTCTGAATCTCTTCCAGGCTGGCCGGACCTCACCGTCACCTGTGATCCGTACCCTGGACTGTGGCTGCATACTACCAGTAAAAGGTAAAGCGACTGCAACCTCGTGTCCTCTAATTCTTTCTGGTATCACACCATCTATCATCTTTGCCACTACACTGGGAGACCTGGGGACTAAGCTTCACCTGTGGGAAGCCATACCATCCCTGCTGCCATAATATCCTCCCCAGTGGACCCCTTTAAGCAGCATCGGTCATCCCTGACCGAATACCACAGGTGGCATCACGAACATTCTTTACTCAAAACAACCCCTTTAAAAACCTTCCTTTTAACATGGATGCCCAGGGCCATGGACCGGGTCACTGCCCCCGTGACAACCCCTTTAACGACCACCGGACCCAGTACCGAGTATCACCTTGGCCCTAGTGGGCACTCCATTCAGAGATTTTGAAGAACCACCGTATATGTAGATGGGACCCATTCCTGCACAGGAGCCGATGCTTTCAGTGTCTGCCGCTGCCTGCAGCATCCCTCTATCTTCTACATCGTGTTGGAAGAATATCCTTATAAAATCCCAATGTTTCTAGTTTTCTATAAAAATGGCTTGTAAATTTTTAATAACCGCAATTTACAAGCTATCATTTGTTTCTTTGCTTAAAGGTTTTTAACGTCCCTGTGACTAAGTGTCCTTTCGTAGAAGGAGAACATTCTAGAATAGTATTCGTCGGAGTGAATGACATTTGCAAACTGTATTTCAGCCACCGCAATCATTGTCAGCTCCTTATCTTCACGGCTGCAGTCTATTCCTTTAATGTTAATGACATTTAAAATATCGCTCGCCTCCTACTAAATAAGAGACATGCAACATGAAAGTAACACCAAAATGGCGCACATCAAAGCCTCCACGGTGTCTGGTAATCCAACTAAGAGCGTTATCTGCATCAGCGGAATCAGGTTTTTTTTTTTTTTTTTTTTTTTACTTATATCTTAGATCAATAAAGAATAAAACTTGATAAAATACTGACAAACAGAAAAAAGGCAACAAATGCAATTTATTATGTCTGTATGTCACTATAATCCTCCTGTGAACCGAGATAAGCAATCTGTTCAGGAGAAAGAAAACTATCAAGGAGAACATAATGTGATGGAAAGAATATCTCATTCTAACAATGCAAAGAGGTGGATGGAGGGCCAGGAAAAATGTAAGAATCGCTTAGAGCTCTGTCTATCTATCTATCTATCTATCTATCTTTTCTATCTATCCAGAGTCGGAATGGCCCACCGGAGAACCTGGCGCAGGGAAACAGCGCTTACTGTAATACTTCTTCCGTGGCGTCGGTCCACGTGGTATTTTTATTTATTTTTTTTTTCATTTGTTTCTCATTCTTTCAATTTTGTTTGTACTGTGATTAGTTTTAAAAGAAAATATTTTCTCCTTTCAGTCCACCAATTGTTTGATTGGCGGGTAGGATATGTAATTAACCTTGTGTTTGTTTGCAAGAGTGAAAGAAGAGATCTTGGCCATTTAATTAACGTGTACACAATAAATAGTTTGCTTCTGCAGTACTGAAACAGGAGTTCATCTACCTAAATTTAGATGATATTTTAGTTTTTGAGTTTTTCAAAAAATGTTTGGGGAGGCGCTCCGGTGCATATTGGGTTTTGGAGAAACCTATATGTTAAAAAGAAATGATTTTAGCGAATGTTTGTTTGTTAATGTACAGTATTAGCATGCAATACAAATGTGTGGGTTACCCAAAGTGTTATTTTCTTTGTTCATATGTAAATGAGAAACTCTTCCTGCCTACGGAATGAATGCATTGCTGAAGTCAGGGACAGTGGGTGGATGTAATATGTTTGTTATGATGTAAAAATGAATTTTGAATATTGGTTTGGGTTATGTTTTTCCTGAAAAAAATGTGGAAATATTTAATGGAACTGATTTATGATTAGTATTAACATAATTTTGTAATTTGATTGACATGATTGTACTAGTAGTCATCATTGGCGTTTGATATTCTGATATATTTCAGTGTATAAGTCCAGACATATATGATATATATATATATATATATATATATCTATATATATGCAGTATATGATACACATATTTTATTGAGTAGTTACTTATGATCTAGATTGGTAAATATCTGATTGCTATCGTAGAAAATTTCAAAGGTCGTTCTGGGCACGGTAAGTGGACCAACAAACCTACAGTAATTTTGTTCTATTCATTTGAAGAAGGGGTGGAGAAACAAGCCACCAGGACCAGGACTGTGAATTTATAATGGACTGAGTTATCTTGGACCAAGTTAATCTATCTTGGACTTTTGCTTTGGACTAAGTTTACTTCTGCCAGGATTTTGAAACTTTTTCAAGTGTGACTTTGAATTTCATTTTCCCACCATGCAGGCTGTATCTGTGCATATGCTTCAAATGTCCAATTGAGCGCTGAGACTGCGCCCAGGTGCTGGTAAACCATTACCAGGGTGAACCTCAGAACCGCCAGCTGATGACAAAGGAGGCGAGAACTAACCCCAGGAGCTTTTGTCTGAATCCAAATGGCCTATAAAGTGAGGCCCTGACCAGCTGCAGCAATAGAAGATGAAGGGACTCTTATGTTCAGCCATGGGCAACTGCACCCCCCTCACCCATTGCTTTGAAGAAACAAGGGGTTAACCCCTATCTGACCTCGGACGGGATAGTACGTCCGAGGTCAGATCCCCTACTTTGATGCAGGGCTCCGCGGTGAGCCCGCATCAAAGCCGGGACATGTCAGCTGTTTTGAACAGCTGACATGTGCCCGTAATAGGCGCGGGCAGAATCGCGATCTGCCTGCACCTATTAACTAGTTAAATGCCGCTGTCAAACGCAGACAGCGGCATTTAACTACCGCTTCCGGCCGGGCGGCCGGAAATGACGTCATCGCCGACCCCCGTCACATGCTCGGGGGTCGGCGATGCGTCAGGATGGTAACCATAGAGGTCCTTGAGACCTCTATGGTTACTGATCGCCGGCAGCTGTGAGCGCCACCCTGCTATGTAGCAGAGGCGATCGAGTTGTGCTTGCTTCTAGCCTCCCATGGAGGCTATTGAAGCATGGCAAAAGTAAAAAAAAAATGTAAAAAAAAATGTGAAAAAAATAAAAAAAAATATAAAAGTTTAAATCATCCCCCTTTCGCCCCAATCAAAATAGATAAATAAAAAAATCAAATCTACACATATTTGGTATCGCCGCGCTCAGAATCGCCCGATCTATCAATTAAAAAAAAGCATTAACCTGATCGCTAAACAGCGTAGCGAGAAAAAAATTCGAAATGCCAGAATTACGTTTTTTAGGTCGCCGCGACATTGCATTAAAATGCAATAACGGGCGATCAAAAGAACGTATCTGCACCAAAATGCTATCATTAAAAACGCCAGCTCGGCACGCAAAAAATAAGCCCTCAAACGACCCCAGATCACGAAAAATGGAGACGCTACGAGTATCGGAAAATGGCGCAATTTTTTTTTTTTTTAGCAAAGTTTGGATTTTTTTTTCACCACTTAGATAAAAAAATAACCTAGTCATGTTAGGTGTCTATGAACTCGTACTGACCTGGAGAATCATAATGGCGGGTCAGTTTTAGCATTTAGTGAACCTAGCAAAAAAGCCAAACAAAAAACAAGTGTGGGATTGCACTTTTTTTGCAATTTCACCGCACTTGGAATTTTTTTCCCGTTTTCTAGTACACGACATGCTAAAACCAATGATGTCGTTCAAAAGTACAACTCGTCCCGCAAAAAATAAGCCCTCACATGGCCAAATTGACAGAAAAATAAAAAAGTTATGGCTCTAGGAAGGAGGGGAGTGAAAAACGAACACGGAAAAACGAAAAATCCCAAGGTCATGAAGGGGTTAATGTCATAAATGGCAGGGACAGATTACTTTTATGAGTCTGTTCTTTTGCTATCCAGGGAGAGTAGTGATGTCATCTTGGCATTTAAGATGGCGAGGGTATAATAATCCCCTTGCTTTCCCTGCACCAGAGACCAATTTAGATTTGTGGTCTAAGAAGATCCGAACAAAAGAAGATTTCTGCAAAGACATTTGAATTTCCAGTACCTGTTGGTCCAATGTTTTTGTTTTTTTTATGTCCAATGTTTTTGTACCAAAGCAGTTTTCTATTGGTAACAAACAAATAAATATATGAGGAACAATAATTTATGTTTTATGAAGAATTTGCATAGTTTAGTGGTAGGATTAATTAAAGTGGTTGAAACCAGGGGTGGAATGTGTAGTATGTTATCTTTAATGGTTTCAAATAGTGATGAGCAAATATACTCGTTACTTGAGATTTCTCGAGCATGCTCGGGGGTCCTCCGAGTATTTTTTTTAGTGCTCGGAGATTTAGTTTTTCTTGCCACAGCTGAATGATTTACATCTGTTAGCCAGCATAAGTACATGTGGGGGTTGCCTGGTTGCTTGGGAATCCCCACATGTACTTATGCTGGCTAACAGATATAAATCATTCAGCTGTGGCAATAAAAACTAAATTTCCGAGCACTAAAAAATACTCGGAGGACCCCCGAGCGTGCACGGGAAATCTCAAGTAACGAGTATATTCGCTCATCACTAGTTTCAAACACTCCAATTGATTAAATTGATATGGTTTCAATCCTCCTCCGCTGCCATATGCTGGTAAAACAGGTTTCATTGCGGACTGAGGGGATGTACCTTTACCAGTGGAAAATAGACTTATGACGTCATTCCTCACACTTGGGGCTGGACAGATAAAAGAGACAACACGTGGTTCTGACTCTCTCTTGCTTCCTGGATGATCAGTGATGGACTACTACCTTGAGAATGTAATGTATGAATAATGCTTTGTATTTATTTTAATCTTATTGTTTATTAAATAAATTCATCTTTGTTTATTCAATTTTCATGTGAGCATTTATTTATTCATCACAATTCCTTGAACTCCTAACAAAACATGCCCACAGTTTCCCGATTGTCCAGCAACTGAGGTCTGTGTTGCTTGCGATCACACTGCAGTTCCGGTTGCTTCCGCTGTATTAGCATACTCTCCATTGCATATTTTCACATTAAGGGCATACCATCCCTTTTCACCTTTGTGCCGGGTAAATGTCACTTGATCTCCTGGGTAAAGGTCACGATACGGGTGTCTCTTTAACAGATGTGACTCCACATCTCTGCGGTTCACAAAAAGTTGTGAAGATTCTCAAGGTTCCCGGATAAATCCCCATCCCTTGTATAAATTGAATGAGAACACAATACCCTTCCTTAGCGGACCTCGATCAGCAGGACTGACTTTGCGGGTTCGGGCCTTGGCCTGCATGTTGCGCTGTTCCATGGCCTCCCACTGAGCCCTGCGCTCCCGCCCCTCTGCTTCTAGTTTCAGTATGTGCCGCAGGCAGAAGTCCTCATTTTCTACAGTGCTTACATGGTTAGCCCCTACCTTGGCCTCCTCTGGAAACCCCATTAGGTCTGTCTCCGGCGTCTCCAGTGGATCGCCTCCCCCACACCGAGCACCCCCCGGGACAAGGGTTCGGGTACCAGCGAGTCTACCAGGGCACCCCCCACGTCTGCCATCTGGTCCCAGGTTACATCTGTCACCACCTGGCCAGGCTCTAGGGTTGATGGAGGTCTTAAAGGTCCCACTAGGGTCCCCTCTGCTACCGGGTCAGTGTCCACACCTGCTCCTCCGGTGCCGGTCTTCTCCTCCACCTCCGCTGGGGTTGAGGGCGCTGGCTCCATGGATTTCTTTGGAGCCACCACCCTTTTCAGCAGAGCCTCCTTCCACATGGTCACTGCTGCCAGCTACGACCGCAGAAGTTGTCGTGTCAGCTCCTCCATCTCAGCGTTGAGGAGCTGACAGCTGGTCTGGGGCTTTATCCCGCTGGTCAGAGAAGTTCACTTCTCCTTTGGTACGCTGCTGCAGCTCTTCACCACCGCCGGCCATTGCATCCACCGGGTAGCTTTCAGGCATGCTTGCCGCACACTTTCCCACGTGCTTCTACTTCTCTGCTCTCCTCTGTTGGTGGTCATTCCTCTCCTTTCCTGCCAGCCATATCTGGAGTTGGATCCATCCTCCTGACGGCAAGTTCCTTCAACATTAAAGTCCTTACAGTGGGCGGGTCCAGCTTTTGCACCCTTTTTCGGGCTCCGCTGACCCGTCTCCGTTCCTCACACGTTACATGGTGCAGCAAGGGCGGCCATTAAACGATTCAAAAAAGTCCATGGTAAACAGGACCCAGTTTGTTGGGTCAGTCCATTCTGTTCCTGACACCAGAAATGCAACACCCACTAGGGCCGTGGGGTACTCTGAACTGGGTCGGACGGTTCTTAAAGGGGTGGTCACGGCAGCAGTTACCCGGTCTGTGGCCCTGGTCGTGCAATTAAAGGGATGAAATGTAGATAATGAAAAATGGGAAATGGGAAATAAAGTTTGTAGGGGATAAGGGGAAATTGTTCTTGACGCCACCTGTGGTACTCGGCTATAGATGGCCACCGCTGCTAATAAGTCCACTGAGGCCGATGGTAGTGCAGCTGAGATGATTCTGCTCCCCACAGGTGGAGCGGGGCCCCAGGGCAGCCAAAGAGAGTGTAGTATAGTTCTGAAGCTGGTAGTGGTGGTGCAGGGCAGCCGTCACAGGAAAGAATTGGAAGGACACAGCAAGATGAAGTATTCACATTTTACTCACAGTTCAGGTGTTGTTCCCCAGCCGGGGTGCTGTGTCCTGCAGGTGAGTGGTCCAGGAAACTCTCCAGCAACTTAGGGCTCCTGTCCAGAGCCCCCCTTTTTATAAGCCTGGCCGTCTCTCTATGCTGGCTTACACTTCTCCTGCCCAGTGTCTCACCCACAATGTCCTAAGCCAGCAACCACGAACCTGGTCGGGCGACATCCTCTCAGTCCTCTGGATTCTATATGGCTGCCTTTTAGCCAGTTATGGTTGGATGTGGCTGTGACTTTTACAGACACCACAGCCACCGGGTCTCTAGTTGAGACCTGTAGTTCTTCCAATAGATCCGAGGCCGGTTTCCTTTTCTGCAACTTGGTCCCTCCACCTGACACTGGTCAACCTGGATGCGGGCCCCACGGGTGGCTTATGCACTTCCCGTACCCCTAAGACCCTTTCTCCTCCTTCCTGGGAGCTTCCTTCCTTTCTTCTCACTGTCAGGAGCTGCAGACCCACACTTCTGCTCAGCTCCACTTCTCCTAACCAACTCTCTAACTCCTACCTCCTGTCTCCCCTGATAACTCCTCACTCTCCACCCACACCTTCTACCTAATTTCTCCCTGACCTAGGGAGGTCTGGTGTTGGGTGCAAGTGTTAGGGTTCTGTAAAGTGTCCCCTCCTTACCAGAGAGTTGGGGTACCACACCTCTGAATGAGATGCAGTACCTCTGTGATATCTGGACCTTCAGGGGTGCCAGAATATCATATATGTTGCATGCAGATACATTTTGAAATAGGCAACTAGATGCCGAAATGCTGATGAAAATTATCTGTATACATATAGATCTGAACATTTTTCAGAGTATTTCTTATGTACCGACTCTGTTGTTGGGGGTTGCATGACTATGGACTCCTTCCCTGTCCCTGATGCTAGTGGCTCCCTAGCTTGCCTTTTTCACTGGATTACTTCTGATAGAGAAGACGCCGGGACCATGTACCTTGCCTTAGCTTTCAATTAGCTCCTCAATCCGCCCTCAGTCTGTACCCTTCCCCCATCCAGGGAAGAGGAGAGCAGTACAGTAGTACACCAGCCACACTAACAAGGTAATACAAACAGGGATAAAGGAAAATACCAATCATAAAAATATACTCACACAAACAATAGAGGAATGCATCGGGGGAGTGGATGATGGGGTTAAACCAAAGTATGAGAAGAAAATCTTCCAACGGCCTACTCTAATAAACACCAACTACAACCTCCAGCTATGCAGCAAAAGCTAGCCCTGAAAATGAGTGCTAGCCAGGGGCCAGATTACGTAGGAGATGGGAGTGGCTAACAGTGCACAGCTGAGAGCCTAGATACTCCAGGAGCTCTCAACAGAGCAGATTAACCTCTGCACTTCCAAAATAAATTTTCACTGTTTAAAACAAAGGAGAAGTGCTTCTAACCAGTGCAGGAGTAGGAAAAATCCGATGCTTTGGTCTTCTAGCTCCTCTCTGTTGCGGTAAACCCATGACACCTTGCTTTTCAAGATACCTCATCTTTCACTTGACTCCAACCAGGTGTCTAATTATCTTCCCAACTACAGTTGGCCTAAACATCTCTACTATTCCTTTGTGTAAGTGCACTTACCTAGCAAGACACTAGTTGATTTTATATTTGTGCTGTTCCTGTACAATCCACACATCTATCTCAGCTTTATCTAGTGTTTCCAGATTTGC
The DNA here is from genome assembly GCF_032444005.1 of Ranitomeya imitator. Taxonomy (NCBI): domain Eukaryota; kingdom Metazoa; phylum Chordata; class Amphibia; order Anura; family Dendrobatidae; genus Ranitomeya; species Ranitomeya imitator. Next base: position 50,677,602 of record NC_091284.1, on the reverse strand, counting down.
TAGCGTATCTACTATCTATCTTGCATACCTTGTTGCCTGGTCCTTGCTAATCCATGTGATGTCTGGCCGGTCCACCTTCCCTGCATTATTGCCTCTGGCCTTTACCGCTCACACTGACCTCAGGCTGAGAAAATCCACTTCATCTTGGAAGTCCATAACAAAACTACGGTACTCTAAAATTAAACAAAATTGTAGGATTTTTTTTGAGGCCTTATCTAAACTACTGGTACAATCTTGAGAAATGAAGCTGAATAAAGCCTGCTACTTATCTCTATTCAACGCACATCTCATTATTTTGACAGGCAGGATTATACTGGAAAGTATCACCCATAGGATCCACCAGTCACAATAATTGATGGTCACAGCTCACCCCCTCCCCTTCCCTGCACATCTAGCACTGCACAGATCACAGAGCTTGCCCAGTCCATTCCACTGTAGAAGTAAAAAAAGTCTCACTAGTAGGAGAAATTACACACTAATGAATATTGTTGCTTCGTTCATGCCCTAAGGGGGAGGAAGTCTTTTAGAGAGGATGCCTCCAGGCTATTGTCTGGGAGCCATCTTGCTGGTGTACCCTGATACTAAAGCAGAACAATATTGTATCATACAATTATTAGGTTCTGCAGAAGGACGTAGATCTGGGGATTTATTATGATGGAATATAGGCTGAACTGGATGGACAAATGTCTTTTTTCGGCCTTACTAACTATGTTACTATGTTACTATGTTACTATGTTAAATGCCTTCAACACAAGGAATATGTAACAATATCTGGTTTAAATTGGTAAGACATGTGCTTGTCTCGTCAATTGTATTTCACTAATTGCACAGAAGCAATGAATATGAAATGTTTATAGGCATATAGAAGTAATAGAGTATTGGGAGTTGAGGTATGGGGGAGGTAAGTCACAATAATAGAATAAAAACTGTATGGCATTAGTTGATGCTTTCTATATTTGGTGGTTTTCTCAGGATTAGTTTCCAAGCAGGGTCCCCATAGTATCATTTAGAGTAATGCTCCATTACTGCGCTAAATGAGCCACTTGTACATAACTAAAGGCCTATAATGAGCCCCTGAGTGGTCGCTCAACTTAAAACGACATTTTTAACAGGTGGAAACTTTCCAGTCAATGTAATTATGGGAAAAGATAAGATGAATAATCACAACTGCTATGGAGGCAAGAAATAATTCATACATTGAAATCCCATGGAATGTTCCCCTGATTACCATCCCACGTTCCTTGGTCGTGCACACTAGCTCGCCTAGCACGGAGAAGAGTTTATCCTTCCTGCCATGACAGTGTCATAGTGGCTGTATGCAGCCACCACTAGGGGGAACTCACTAAATACAGGTGTTTCCGTAAGCAGGTGGCTGTAGACAGACAAACTATATTATTAGGTCAGAAAACAAAATTCCAATTTTTTTTCAGCATATGCTGTTTTGGGTGATTGTATATGAGGAATATAACTTTTGCTAGCATTTATGACTTGTACCTAGCATTTTCACCAGTGTTCTTCTCTGCAGGCTCTATCTATTGACTTGCATTTGACGCTGTGTGTTGTGAATTCTGTGATCAAGCTCCCTCCTGTGGTCACGAGTGGTACTGCGGCTTCTGAGTTTCCTTCCTCAGGTGATGAGGTTAAGTCGTTAGGTGCTGCTCTATTTAACTCCACCTAGTGCTTTGATCCTGGCCTCCCGTCAATGTTCTAGTATTGGTCTTGCTTCCTCCTGGATCGTTCCTGTGGCCTGTCTGCTCAGCATAAGCTAAGTTCTGCTTGTGTTACTTTTGTTGCTATATTTTCTGTCCAGCTTGCTTTTTTGGTTCTGTTTGCTTGCTGGAAGCTCTGGGACGCAGAGGGAGCACCTCCGTACCGTTAGTCGGTGCGGAGGGTCTTTTTGCCCCTCTGCGTGGTTGTTTGTAGGTTTTTGTGTTGACCGCAAAGCTATCTTTCCTATCCTCGGTCTATTCAGTAAGTCGAGCCTCACTTTGCTAAATCTATTTCATCTCTGTGTTTGTATTTTCATCTTAACTCACAGTCATTATATGTGGGGGGCTGCCTTTTCCTTTGGGGAATTTCTCTGAGGCAAGGTAGGCTTATTTTTCTATCTTCAGGACTAGCTAGTTTCTCAGGCTGTGCCGAGTTGCATAGGGAGCGTTAGGCGCAATCCACGGCTACCTCTAGTGTGGTTTGATAGGTTTAGGGATTGCGGTCAGCAGAGTTTCCACGTCTCAGAGCTCGTCCTATGTTTTGTGGTTTTTGTCAGGTCACTTGTGTGCTCTGAACTTCAAGGTCCATTGTGGTTCTGAATTACCTATTCATAACAGTACTGGAGGCCCAAAGTACTATGCTTCTCAATAGAGGGAAAAAAGAAGTTTTGAGACCATTTTTTTTTCTTTGCACTGTGTTTTGCCTTTTTTTTCCCCTAGACATTTGGGTGGTTCAGGACACAGGTGTGGTGATGGACATTAACCCCTTAATCCCATATGACGTACTATCCCGTCCAGGTGACCTGGGACTTAATTCCCATGGACGGGATAGTACGTCATATGCGATCGGCCGCGCTCACGGGGGGAGCGCGGCCGATCGCGGCCGGGTGTCAGCTGCCTATCGCAGCTGACATCCGGCACTATGTGCCAGGAGCGGTCACGGACCGCTCCCGGCACATTAACCCCCGGCACACCGCGATCAAAGATGATCGCGGTGTGCCGGCGGTGCAGGGAAGCATCGCGCAGGGAGGGGGCTCCCTGCGGGCTTCCCTGAGACGATCGGTACACGGTGATGTGCTCACCGTGTACCGAGCGTCTTCTCCCTGCAGTCCCCGGATCCAAAATGGCCGCCGGGCTGCATCCGGGTCCTGCAGGGAGCACTTCCGGGTCAGGATCAGGCTGCAGCTGCAGCTCTAATCCTGCCCGGCTGTATGTCAGATCACCGATCTAACAGAGTGCTGTGCACACTGTCAGATCGGTGATCTGTGATGTCCCCCCCTGGGACAAAGTGAAAAAGTAAAAAAAAAAATTTCCACACTTGTAAAAAAAAAAATAAAAAAAAAATTCCTAAATAAAGCAGAAAAAAAAAAAATATTATTCCCATAAATACATTTCTTTACATAAAAAAAAAACAAAAAAACAATAAAAGTACACATATTTAGTATCGCCGCGTCCGTAACGACCCGACCTATAAAACTGGCCCACTAGTTAACCCCTTCAGTGAACACCGTAAGAAAAAAAAAAAAAAAACGAGCCAAAAAACAACGCTTTATTATCATAACGCTGAACAAAGAGTGGAATAACACGCGATCAAAAAGACGGATATAAATAACCATGTTACCTCTGAAAACGTCATCTTGTCCCGCAAAAAACGAGCCGCCATATAGCATCATAACCAAAAAAATAAAAAAGTTATAGTCCTCTGAATAAAGCGATGCCAAAATAATTATTTTTTCTATAAAATAGCTTTTATCGTATAAAAGCGCCAAAACATAAAAAAAATGATATAAATGAGGTGTCGCTGTAATCGTACTGACCCGAAGAATAAAACTGCTTCATCAATTTTACCAAACGCGGAACGGTATAAACGCCTCCCCCAAAAGAAATTCATGAATAGCTGGTTTTTGGTCATTCTGCCTCACAAAAAAATCGGAATAAAAAGCGATCAAAAACTGTCACGTGTCCGAAAATGTAACCGATAAAAACGTCAACTCGTCCCGCAAAAAACAAGACCTCACATGACTCTGTGGACCAAAATATGGAAAAATTATAGGTCTCAAAATGTGGAGACGCAAAAACTTTTTTGCTATAAAAAGCGTCTTTTAGTGTGTGACGGCTGCCAATCATAAAAATCCGCTAAAAAACTCGCTATAAAAGTAAATCAAACCCCCCTTCATCACCCCCTTAGTTAGGCTAGGTTCACATTGCGTTAATGGGTTAACGCTAACGGACAGCGTTGCACGGCGAAAATGTCACAATTAACGCCGTGCAACGGGTCCGTTAGCACAACCATTGACAGCAATGTGATTTTCAGGTGTAGCGCATCGCTAGAGCGTGCCATTTTCGGCTCGCGCTAGCAAGGTGCCATTCTTTTGTGGCGCGCCTCAGACGCTGCTTGCAGCGTCCGCGGCGCGCCCGAGGTCCGATCCCCGATCTTCCAGAGCGGGGACGTTAACGCGACCACTAAACACGACACCTAAAAAGACATTGTGTTAGCGCAATCCGCTAGTGCTAAACGGATTTCCCTAACGCAATGTGAACCTAGCCTTAGGGAAAAATAATAAAATTAAAAAAAATGTATTTATTTCCATTTTCCGGTTAGGGTTAGGGTTAGGGTTAGGGTTAGGGCTAGGGTTGGGGCTAGGGTTAGGGTTTGGATTACATTTACGGTTGGGATTAGGGTTGGGATTAGAATTAGGGGTGTGTCTGGGTTAGGTGTGTGGTTAGGGTTACAGTTGGGATTAGGGTTAGTGGTGCGTTTGGATTAGGGTTTCATTTATAATTGGGGGGTTTCCACTGTTTAGACACATCAGGGGCTCTCCAAACGCGACATGGCGTCCGATCTCAATTCCAGCCAATTCTGCATTGAAAAAGTAAAACAGTGCTCCTTCACTTCCGAGCTCTCCCGTGCGCCCAAACAGGGGTTTACCCCAACATATGGGGTATCAGCGTACTCGAGACAAATTGGACAACAACTTTTTGGGTCCAAGTTCTCTTGTTATCCTTGGGAAAATAAAAATTTGGGGGGCTAAAAATCATTTTTGTGGGAAAAAAAAGGATTTTTATTTTCACGGCTCTGCGTTGTAAACTGTAGTGAAACACTTGGGGGTTCAAAGTTTTCACAACACATCTAGATAAGTTCCATGGGAGGTCTAGTTTCCAATATGGGGTCACTTGTGGGTGGTTTCTACTGTTTGGGTACATCAGGGGCTCTGCAAATGCAACGTGACGCCTGCAGACCAATCCATCTAAGTCTGCATTCCAAATGGCGCTCCTTCCCTTCCGAGCTCTGCCATGAGCCCAAACAGTGGTTCCCCCCCACATATGGGGTATCAGCGTACTCAGGACAAATTGAACAACAACTTTTGGGGTCCAATTTATTCTGTTACCCTTGTAAAAATACAAAGCTGGGGGCTAAAAAATCATTTTTGTGAAAAAAAAAAGAATTTTTATTTTCACGGGTCTGCGTTATAAACTGTAGTGAAACACTTAGGGGTTCAAAGTTCTCACAACACATCTAGATAAGTTCCATGGGAGGTCTAGTTTCTAATATGGGGTCACTTGTGGGGGGTTTGTACTGTTTGGGTACATCAGGGGCTCTGCAAATGCAACGTGACTCCTGCAGACCAATCCATCTAAGTCTGCATTCCAAATGGCGCTCCTTCCCTTCCGAGCTCTGCCATGCGCCCAAACAGTGGTTCCCCCCCACATATGGGGTATCAGCGTACTCAGGACAAATTGGACAACAACTTTTGGGGTCCAATTTATTATGTTACCCTTGTGAAAATACAAAACTGGGGGCTAAAAAATTTTTGCGAAAAAAAAATAAATTTATTTTAACGGCTCTGCGTTATAAACTGTAGTGAAACACTTGGGGGTTCAATGCTCTCAAAACACATCTAGATAAGTTCCTTAGAGGGTCTAGTTTCCAAAATGGTGTCACTTGTGGGGGTTTTTAATGTTTAGGCACATCAGGGGCTCTCCAAACCAACATGGCGTCCCATCTTAATTCCAGTCAATTTTGCATTGAAAAGTCAAATGGCGCTCCTTCCCTTCCGAGCTCTGCTATGCACCCAAAAAGTGGTTTACCCCCACATATGGGGTATCGTCGCACTCAGGACAAATTGCACAACAACTTTTGTGGTCTAATTTCTTCTCTTACCCTTGGGAAAATAAAAAATTGGGGGCGAAAAGATCATTTTTGTGAAAAAATAAGATTTTTTATTTTTACGGCTCTGCATTATAAACTTCTGTGAAGCAATTGGTGGGTCAAAGTGGTCACCACACATCTAGATAAGTTCCTTAGGGTGTCTACTTTCCAAAATGGTGTCACTTGTGGGGATTTCAATGTTTAGGCACATCAGGGGCTCTCCAAACGCAACATGGCATCCCATCTCAATTCCAGTCAATTTTGCATTGAAAAGTAAAATGGCGCTCCTTCCCTTCCGAGCTCTGCCATACGCCCAAACAATGGTTTACACCCATATACGGGGTATCAGCGTACTCAGGACAAATTGGCCAACAATTTTTGAGGTTCAATTTCTTCTCTTACTCTTGGGAAAATAAAAAATTGGGGGCGAAAAGATCATTTTTGTGAAAAAATATGATTTTTTATTTTTACGGCTCTGCATTATAAACTTCTGTGAAGCAATTGGTGGGTCAAAGTGGTCACCACACATCTAGATAAGTTCCTTAGGGTGTCTACTTTCCAAAATGGTGTCACTTGTGGGGGGTTTCAATGTTTAGGCACATCAGTGGCTCTCCAAACGCAACATGGTGTCCCATCTCAATTCCTGTCAATTTTGCATTTAAAAGTCAAATGGCGCTCCTTCCCTTCCGAGCTCTGCCATGCGCCCAAACAGTGGTTTACCCCCACATATGGGGTATCAGCGTACTCAGTACAGATTGTACAACAATGTTTGGCATCCATTTTATCCTGTTACCCTTGGTAAAATAAAACAAATTGGAGCTGAAATAAATTTTGTGTGAAAAAAAGTTAAATATTCATTTTTATTTAAACATTCCAAAAATTCCTGTGAAACCCCTGAAGGGTTAATAAACTTCTTGAATGTGGTTTTGAGCACCTTGAGGGGTGCAGTTTTTAGAATGGTGTCACACTTGGGTATTTTCTATCATATAGACCCCTCAAAATGACATCAAATGAGATGTGGTCCCTAAAAAAAAAATGGTGTTGTAAAAATGAGAAATTGCTGATCAACTTTGAACCCTTATAACTCCCTAACAAAAAAAAATTTTGGTTCCAAAATTGTGCTGATGTAAAGGAGACATGTGGGAAATGTTACTTATTAAGTATTTTGCGTGACATATCTCTGTGATTTAAGGGCATAAAAATTTAAAGTTGGAAAATTGCGAAATTTTCAAAATTTTCGCCAAATTTCCGTTTTTTTCACAAATAAACGCAAGTTATATCGAATAAATGTTACTACTAAAATGAAGTACAATATGTCACGAGAAAACAATGTCAGAATCGCCAAGATCCGTTGAAGCGTTCCAGAGTTATAACCTCATAAAGGGACAGTGGTCAGAATTGTAAAAATTGGCCCGGTCATTAACGTGCAAACCACCCTCGGGGCTTAAGGGGTTAAAGGTCTGTCTTCATGTGTGGATCTTCTCACTGCAAGAGTACAAAATATTCAAGACTTTGTGGCTCAGAATTCTATGTTAGAACCAAGAATTCCTATTCCTGATTTGTTTTCTGGAGATAGAGCTAAATTTCTGAGTTTCAAAAATAATTGCAAACTGTTTCTGGCGTTGAAACCTCGCTCCTCTGGTGACCCAGTTCAACAAGTTAAGATTATTATTTCTTTATTACGTGGCGACCCTCAAGACTGGGCATTTTCCCTTGCGCCAGGAGATCCTGCATTATGTAATATTGATGCATTTTTTCTGGCGCTCGGATTACTGTACGATGAACCTAATTCAGTGGATCAGGCAGGGAAAAATTTGCTGGCTCTGTGTCAGGGTCAGGATGAGATAGAGATTTATTGTCAGAAGTTTAGAAAGTGGTCTGTGCTCACTCAATGGAATGAATGTGCTTTGGCAGCAATCTTCAGAAAGGGTCTCTCTGAAGCCCTTAAGGATGTCATGGTGGGATTTCCTATGCCTGCTGGTCTGAATGAGTCTATGTCTTTGGCCATTCAGATCGGTCGACGCTTGCGTGAGCGTAAATCTGTGCACCATTTGGCGGTATTATCTGAGCATAAACCTGAGCCTATGCAGTGCGATAGGACTTTGACCAGAGCTGAAAGGCAAGAACACAGACGTCAGAATGGGCTGTGTTTCTACTGTGGTGATTCCACTCATGCTATCTCCGATTGTCCTAAGCGCACTAAGCGGTTCGCTAAGTCTGCCACCATTGGTACGGTACAGTCGAAATTTCTTTTGTCCGTTACTTTGATCTGCTCTTTGTCTTCCTATTCTGTCATGGCATTTGTGGATTCAGGCGCTGCCCTGAATTTGATGGACTTAGAGTTTGCTAGGCGCTGTGGGTTTGTCTTGGAGCCCTTGCAGTGTCTTATTCCATTGAGAGGAATTGATGCTACGCCTTTGTCCAAGAATAAGCCTCAGTATTGGACCCAGCTGACCATGTGCATGGCTCCTGCGCACCAGGAGGATATTCGCTTTCTGGTGTTGCAAAATCTGTATGATGTGGTCGTGTTGGGGTTGCCATGACTACAAGTCCATAACCCAGTATTAGATTGGAAATCAATGTCTGTGTCCAGCTGGGGTTGTCAGGGGGTACATGGTGATGTTCCATTTCTGTCTATCTCATCATCCACCCCTTCTGAGGTCCCAGAGTTCTTGTCTGATTACCGGGATGTATTCGATGAGCCCAAGTCCAATGCCCTACCTCCGCATAGGGATTGTGATTGTGCTATCGAGTTGATTCCTGGTAGTAAGTTTCCTAAGGGTCGACTGTTTAATTTATCTGTACCTGAGCACGCCGCTATGCGGAGTTACGTAAAAGAATCCTTGGAGAAGGGTCATATTCGGCCGTCGTCATCGCCATTGGGAGCAGGGTTCTTTTTTGTGGCCAAGAAGGATGGTTCGCTGAGACCTTGCATTGATTACCGCCTTCTTAATAAGATCACAGTCAAATTTCAGTACCCCTTGCCGCTGCTATCTGATTTGTTTGCTCGGATTAAGGGGGCTAGTTGGTTCACCAAGATAGATCTTCGTGGTGCATATAATCTTGTGCGTATTAAACGGGGCGATGAATGGAAAACTGCATTTAATACGCCCGAGGGCCATTTTGAGTACCTAGTTATGCCATTCGGACTTGCCAATGCTCCATCAGTATTTCAGTCCTTTATGCATGACATCTTCCGAGAGTACCTGGATAAATTCCTGATTGTATACTTGGATGATATTTTGGTCTTCTCGGATGATTGGGAGTCTCATGTGAAGCAGGTCAGAATGGTGTTCCAGGTCCTGCGTGCTAATTCTTTGTTTGTGAAGGGATCAAAGTGTCTCTTTGGTGTTCAGAAGGTTTCATTTTTGGGGTTCATTTTTTCCCCTTCTACCATCGAGATGGACCCTGTTAAGGTCCAGGCCATTTATGATTGGACTCAGTCGACATCTCTGAAGAGTCTGCAAAAGTTCCTTGGCTTTGCTACTTTTTATCGTCGCTTCATCTGTAATTTTTCTAGTATTGCTAAACCATTGACCGATTTGACCAAGAAGGGTGCTGATGTGGTCAATTGGTCTTCTGCTGCTGTGGAAGCTTTTCAAGAGTTAAAGCGTCGTTTTTCTTCTGCCCCTGTGTTGTGTCAACCAGATGTTTCGCTTCCGTTCCAGGTTGAGGTTGATGCTTCTGAAATTGGAGCGGGGGCTGTTTTGTCGCAAAGAGGTGCTGATTGCTCGGTGATGAAGCCATGCGCCTTCTTTTCCAGGAAGTTTTCGCCTGCTGAGCGAAATTATGATGTTGGCAATCGAGAGTTGCTGGCCATGAAGTGGGCATTCGAGGAGTGGCGTCATTGGCTTGAAGGAGCTAAGCATCGCGTGGTGGTCTTGACTGATCACAAGAACTTGACTTATCTCGAGTCTGCCAAACGGTTGGATCCTAGACAGGCTCGTTGGTCGCTGTTTTTCTCCCGTTTTGACTTTGTGGTTTCGTACCTTCCGGGCTCTAAAAATGTGAAGGCGGATGCCCTGTCTAGGAGTTTTGTGCCCGACTCTCCGGGTTTGCCTGAGCCGGCGGGTATTCTCAAAGAGGGAGTAATTGTGTCTGCCATCTCCCCTGATTTGCGGCGGGTGCTGCAAAAATTTCAGGCTAATAAACCTGATCGTTGCCCAGCAGAGAAATTATTTGTCCCTGATAGGTGGACGAATAAAGTTATCTCTGAGGTTCATTGTTCGGTGTTGGCTGGTCATCCTGGAATCTTTGGTACCAGAGATTTGGTGGCTAGATCCTTTTGGCGGCCGTCTCTGTCGCGGGATGTGCGTTCTTTTGTGCAGTCCTGTGGGATTTGTGCTCGGGCTAAGCCCTGCTGTTCTCGTGCCAGTGGGTTGCTTTTGCCCTTGCCGATCCCGAAGAGGCCTTGGACACATATCTCTATGGATTTTATTTCGGATCTCCCCGTCTCTCAAAAAATGTCGGTCATTTGGGTGGTTTGTGATCGCTTCTCTAAGATGATCCATTTGGTACCCTTGTCTAAATTACCTTCCTCCTCTGATTTGGTGCCATTGTTCTTCCAGCATGTGGTTCGTTTACATGGCATTCCAGAGAACATCGTTTCTGACAGAGGTTCCCAGTTTGTTTCGAGGTTTTGGCGAGCCTTTTGTGCTAGGATGGGCATTGATTTGTCTTTTTCCTCGGCTTTCCATCCTCAGACTAATGGCCAGACTGAACGAACCAATCAGACCTTGGAAACATATCTGAGATGTTTTGTTTCTGCTGATCAGGATGATTGGGTGTCCTTTTTGCCGTTGGCTGAGTTCGCTCTTAATAATCGGGCCAGCTCGGCTACCTTGGTTTCACCGTTTTTCTGCAATTCTGGTTTCCATCCTCGTTTCTCTTCAGGGCAGGTTGAGTCTTCGGACTGTCCTGGTGTGGATACTGTGGTGGACAGGTTGCAGCGGATTTGGACTCATGTAGTGGACAATTTGACCTTGTCCCAGGAGAAGGCTCAACGTTTCGCTAATCGCAGACGCTGTGTGGGTCCCCGACTTCGTGTTGGGGATTTGGTTTGGTTGTCATCTCGTTATATTCCTATGAAGGTTTCCTCTCCTAAGTTTAAGCCTCGTTTCATTGGCCCGTATAGGATTTCTGAGGTTCTTAATCCTGTGTCTTTTCGTTTGACCCTTCCAGATTCTTTTTCCATCCATAACGTATTCCATAGGTCATTGTTGCGGAGATACGTGGCGCCTGTGGTTCCATCTGTTGATCCTCCTGCCCCGGTTTTGGTGAAGGGGGAGTTGGAGTATATAGTGGAGAAGATTTTGGATTCTCGTGTTTCGAGACGGAAACTCCAGTATCTGGTTAAGTGGAAGGGTTATGGTCAGGAAGATAATTCCTGGGTCTTTGCCTCTGATGTCCATGCTGCCGATCTTGTTCGTGCCTTTCATATGGCTCATCCTGGTCGGCCTGGGGGCTCTGGAGAGAATTCGGGCCTCACTTTGCTAAATCTATTTCATCTCTGTGTTTGTATTTTCATCTTAACTCACAGTCATTATATATGGGGGGCTGCCTTTTCCTTTGGGGAATTTCTCTGAGGCAAGGTAGGCTTATTTTTCTATCTTCAGGACTAGCTAGTTTCTCAGGCTGTGCCGAGTTGCATAGGGAGCGTTAGGCGCAATCCACGGCTACCTCTAGTGTGGTTTGATAGGTTTAGGGATTGCGGTCAGCAGAGTTTCCACGTCTCAGAGCTCGTCCTATGTTTTGTGGTTTTTGTCAGGTCACTTGTGTGCTCTGAACTTCAAGGTCCATTGTGGTTCTGAATTACCTATTCATAACAGCTGTGCTGATGAAGAAAACAAGCTGTTATATTGTCCTCCATACATAGCACAGCAAACAGAGATGATCCTGCTTTTCAATCCTTAGTTCGCACACAGACAGAAGCTGCAGAAATATGGAGTTAAAAATGTAGCAGTACAAAGCAGTGTATATGTGAATCCAGCTCTGGCGGTGAAGTGAAGCTCAGCATGATCTGTTTGTGTTTCTCTGTGCCTCTTTTCTCACTCTGCTAATCATGTCTCCTCCTCACTATTCTTTCCATTTAATAGGAGGTATAACCTGACCTACTGTGCTGCCAGTTTGTCTTGTGTGGTTTTTTTTTCAGATTGATTAGTACGTTTAGGAGGCAAGGGAAGGGGAAGAAGTGACCCATAAGGGGAGGAAAAAAGCAGATTTCTTTGATAAGATATATTAAAAAGTTTCTTACATTTGCCTGTGCTATTGATTTAAGCAACGTTTGTAGAAAGCAAAGCTCCTATTTATCATGAAATTAGTCAAAACAGAATTGGACCTTAAATACAATAGTGAACATTATCTTTAATGAAAGCAATCTGTATCATTATGGAATGTGATCTATTCCTAGTTTTTTGTCTCATAGACACAGATTTATCATACCATTGTACACTGCATTAGTAAAAATGACATTATTGTGCAGAAATACAAAAAATAACTTTCAAAATTTGTGACATGATTCCCTTATTGTTATCTCATTTGTAATAATATGCAGGTACTGAGTATGTCACCACGGAACAGACAGACCAACAGTTGAGGGGTTTAATAACAGGAATCAGGTTCTCCTCGCAGGGAGGAAGCAATGGAAAATAACTAGCAATAAAACAGTGCAAAAATATGGGAGTCAAACAATGTAACAGGAGTAAGCAAGATTTCTTGAGAAAAGAACACTTATCAGCCTGATGAGGACTTGCTTGAAGGGTCGTCTTCTCCAACGTAGGCGCCGAGAAACAGCGGCACTTGTCCCTCTGTTGTCCGTGGGCTGAGTAGTCTCTAGGAGCCTGCTGCCTGGGGTTTCGGGAGTTAATGTGGTATGCACAGGCTCTGAGTCTTTAGCTTTTACAGCATAGCCAGGAATCAGGGGCTCTGCACTGTTAAGTCTCTATACCAGGAATCAGGGGCTCTGCATTGTTAAGTCTCTGTACCAGGAATCACAGTCTCTGTACTGATACTGCGGGGACCAGGGGGTCGCAGTCTCTACACGGGCCAATGTCTCTACACGGGTCTCAAAGCGCCCCTCTCCAGTCACAGCAGAGTCCACTTTCAAGTACTCACAAGATGCAGTCTTTCTGGGCAGTCTCCCTGTATTTGTCCTCAGACTGGGAGCTCTCTCTCTCCCGAAGCGCAGCTGCACCCTGCTCTGACCGCTGCTTACGCTGCTATCTCTCTTGTGCCCGTGCCTTTCCCGCTCTCTGCCCGCTTCCTTCCTGTCCCAGTCTCTAAGTCTGCCCCCTGGGGAAACTGCAGCACAGCTCAATGGTTCCAGGCACAGAGCCGAGAAGGTAACCGCCCCCCAGACTCTTCTGGTGTTTCACCTCCTTACACATTGTTGGAGTGATATTTTTTTTAACCTTCTATGAGATGTTGCAGGCTGCCGAAAGCCGTTGGTTGAGTCTTTATTTGCGGTGAATAGGAAAATGAGAAGCTGCTCCTTTCTATAGTCAATTTTTACAAATGATAATGAATTTTGGAGGTGTTATATGGACATTTTAAGACATAGGAGTGTTTTTTTTACCATTCTGCCAATACTATAACTCAAAAACACAAATATATGAATGAAAGATCCAAATAATCGCAGAGTTTTTCATACAAGATTCCAAATCATAAATACTGAAAAAATATTATTACTATTGTTATAGGGAGATATATATATATATATATATATATATATATATATATATATATATATATATACACATAAATAGAGTAATATAAGCAGTACCAACAGGTGATCAGGGGGCTGTGCCTCCCGGGTAAATACCAAACCTTTAAAATGAAGACAACTTCAGGAAAAAAAAATATGGCTTTTTCTGAAGAGGTTTCCAGTTGAAAGACTCGTCTAGACATTTCCCATAATGGAACATGGACCTTGGAGGCTAGGGCTGCCCAAGAGGTCCATTTTACCCATAAGGAAATACCAATACTAATAAAGTCCTGTGATATTTGGGGGTCTCATTGGAGATTTTACAATGGTTCCCAAGAGCTCTGGTGTTTTTTTTTTAAATTTCACCACCGAAGTGGAATCCCCAATGCATGTTTCCTGTCCGCACTAAAATACTTACCAGCTGCCGTCTTCAGCTGTTCTGGGAGCTTTGGCTTGAGTCATGTCCCCCAACTTGGGAATCATGTAATATTGTATTGTTATTGTCATTGTGTTGTTGTTATGCTTCCTTGCAATAGGGTTTGGCCCATTTAGAAGTTGCCCTCGCTGTCTCTATGTGACTCTGATGTAGCTCTGTTGTCAGTATCCTCTTCTTTCTTCCTCATTCTCTATGTCAGCCATATTAAGAAACTCAAGTGTTTGCATCTCTCATTTTTACCTACTGTAATTGTGCAAAACTACAAGAATTCGCTGAAAAATAAATATTCTGGAACCTTCACACGTGCCTCCTGCAGTTGAGTTCAAGCTATCTGATGAAATCACTTCATGAGTATCGGTTCATAGAGAACCACAGAAACGGTCTCTCAAGCGCCTCACACACTCAACCTAGTTATGGAGTCAGAAGTCTTCTGCTAGGCTTCTCTAGTTGTGGTCGATTGGGATCGGCACATCACAGGGAAGACGGCAGCTTTCAAGTAGATTACTAGGGGCAGGGAACTTACATTAGTGGCACAGCTCCATTGCTGAAATAAAAAAAAATGCTGGAGTGGTGCTTAAGACATTAGCCCACTGTTCTGACTCATAAAGAGGGGTCCCAAGTGGGGTGCCTGTAGGACAGTGTTTATCACCTCCAGTCCTCAAGACCCCACAACAGGTCATGTTTTCAGGATTTCCTTAGTATTGCACAGGTGATAATTTCATCACCTGCTCAAGCATTAATTCCATTGCCTATGCAATACTAAGGAAATCTTGAAAACATGACCTGTTGTGGGGTCTTGAGGACTGGAGTTGAAAAACACTGCTCTAGGATGTCCATGTGCCCCAATAAGGCTAGTTTCACATTTGCGTACGAATCCGCAGCGTTTAATCCGCATCCGCAAGTGCAGGAAAAAGCGCATAGAAACACGTACAAACGCAGCGTTTATTAGACGCATGCTGGAACGCATGCGGTTAATAAAATGCCGCGTTTTCACGCTTTAACATGTAACGGGTCCGTGGCTGTCTGATGAAGGACTGCTCCAGAACCTGGGTCAACAATGCTGCTTCATGTGCTGTGAAAAAAGAAAAAAATTATTAATACCAAACATTTACTAAACGCCAACTCCTGTGGAATAGAAACATACAGATTATGGCAATACAACACAACCTAATACACCGAAAAAATACTTACGTTCTCTGGGCAAGGAAGGGTCTTAAAAATGCCAGAATGCGGTGGTATTTATATATTTTCGGATCCTTGCTCCAGAACCACTAGGAACATGGCTCTCTTGACGCAGGTCCTTGTTGAAGCGGTCCTTCATCGAACGCCAAACATGTTTTGACTTTGAGCATTGTTGAAAAACAAAAAATAATGGTTAGACAATGGACTTTTGGCCGTGCTCACACAACTGTGTGTGATGAGAGAAACTCCTGAGAGTTTGTGTCATCACACACAGTTGTGTGAGCACGGCAATACTTACCAAATGCATTTCGGACCCGAGTCAGGGCGTTGTCCCAGCCATCCCACATCGCTTTGGCCACCTCATTCCATAGCCGCCGGATCGTTACGTTGTCCGAGTGCGGGGGAACCCGGGTGTCCCACAACGGGACTCGCTCATGGACCAGGGAGATGAGGATATCGTTGTCAATGAGGTCCTCATCCCGTTCTGGAACCTAAAAAATAAATTAAGACATTAAGGTTGGAGACATTAACATAAGGAAAAGAAAGAAAACAGAGGCAGAGAAATGGCATGAATAATGAAAGTCAAGATAAAAAAGGAGTCTAGGAGAAAAATGTAAAGAAAGAGGAAAGTAAAGAAAGGAAGATTCAAGAATACTAAAGTGAGGATACAATAAACAGTCAGCCAGGTATACTTACACGCTGCCGCCTTGCCACCTGACCGTGAACCCGCTGCTCCTGCTCAGTCTCTGCCGCAGTGGAAGAAGTGCTCTAAAAAAAGGAAAAAAAAATTGTCACATGTGTAGATGTGACAGTGAATACTTACCAATCTGAGGAGTCAAGTACTCACTTCACTGACATGTTCGGCTTGTGAAGGCCCAGGACGTTGCTCCTCATCAGAAGAAGATGACATTCTGATGCATGCAGAAAGAAAGAAAGAAATGGCAGAAATTAGGACATGTAGAGACAGAAAATAAAGGCATTGGCTAGGATATACTCACATTGTTCAGTCTTGTTTCCTCCAAGATGATTTCGTCTTTCTGGTCTGGTTCTCTGTCTGCTGAGGATTGACCTGCAAATGTCCACTCCCTCCCTTTTTCACTTTGTATGTGGGG
This sequence comes from Ranitomeya imitator, assembly GCF_032444005.1. Lineage (NCBI taxonomy): Eukaryota > Metazoa > Chordata > Amphibia > Anura > Dendrobatidae > Ranitomeya > Ranitomeya imitator. The sequence continues at coordinate 50,661,311 of NC_091284.1, read as the reverse complement.
GGTGGCTAATCAGTGTCTAGACACGTTTTCCTGGGGTGCAACGCATTCGTTCACAAACGCAAGCAAACGCATTGTGCTTGCGGCCGCATGCATTCACATAGACAGCAATGTGTTTTTTTGCCGCATTCCATCCGCTAACAAACGCATATGTTTCTAGGTGGCAAATTGACGCCTCTAAAATTACTACATGTAGCGTTTACCGCGCCAAACCGCAGACGACGAAACAACGCATGCGTCGTCAAACGTGGCAAAACGCAACCGATCGCAGACACATGTGTCTCTAATGTTAAATATAGGAATACACAACGCATGCGGATAATTGCGGAAGAAACACTGCGGACACAACCGCAAATGTGAAACCGGTCAAAGGTTTATGAACAGGAAGGTTTTTCACAAGAAAACTCCTGAACATTAAGCCATTCTATGATTCTGTAGCTTTTGCCTAGATGTAAGACTCTAAACATTTCTTTCTCAGCGGATATAGCCGAATTTGGGAAATTATTCCACATCTCACACTGAAAGCGTCCTATAGAGACTTACTGTAGAAAGGGACTGTCAGAAAGAATTAAGGACAATCTTGCCCAGAGTCATCTGCCATAAGCTTTAAATGACTTTATCTCAGTCTTATTGCCTCACTAAACACGGCTGGGTCAGGAACAGTAGGGGAAATCTTCCCCCTCATTTAGTAATGTGTCAAAGCAGGTCTGACGATTAACTTACTATATGAAATTCTTCATGGCTGGGTTATCACTCCGTTGGTAGAATTCAGATTTCTAAGTGTTTTTCTTCAAATATTGTGACCTTCCTTTTACTAGGTTGTTGGAGCTGAAATAATTAGTCCTTCAAGTCATCATTGGGCCCTTTTTTAATATGTTTATTTTTTTTAAAATTTAGTTGTAGTTTTGTGCATATGAGTGTAAAAGTTTTAGAGCTTTTACACAAGAGTAAACATTTTTCAAGCACTCCAATGTTCTGGATGGTTTATTTTCTGACAGCAAAGAAAAATCTCAAATATGGTGAGGAACTGATGCATTATTGAAATACATATCAAGACGTTTAGGAGACATGTGCCTATTTGAAAAAGTATATTTTTGGACAAGCTGGTGCTTGTGCTAAAATTTGGAACTTCTTGCCATATTTCTGCCATTTCAGCTGGCAGAAACATAGTACTACTGAAACTTAGTACTACTTTGTACTAGAAAAGGAAATAGTGTCTACTTATCTGCTCTCGCAAGGTTAGGTATGACTTCTGGATCCAGAACATTATAGAGGGATGCACGGATAGTAATGCCCAGCTGGTTACTGGATGGAGTAGCATTCTAAATAGGGATAGTGATCCAGAAATCCCACAAAATTGCTTAAAAAGTCATATTTATTCCAATATCTTTAAAAACATAGTGAAAAAAATGGAAGGAAGGGTGAATAAAATCACATAGATGACGTGTTCTGAACTGCAATGGTTCTTAATCATAACCTATTGTTACAATGAAGACACAAAAGAGCACAGTGAGGTCAAAAATACTCTGTTGTAAAAAAATCACAGTAATAAGCAAGTGCTAGTCAAAAGATGGAAAAAACAGGGTATTTAGTTGATACGTTTTTTTGCAAAAAAATGTATACTAAGCTGCTCCACCAATCGTCAAGGTATACCCATATAGAGCAGTCCTAACTAATGTATATAATCCCTATCTGATGTATTTAAAAACCTGATCATCTGTATAGTACCTGTATAAGCAGGGTTCAGAGAGGGAATTTTCATGTAGACATGCTGGATTGTTACAATGGCAGTCAAATACGCTGCGTTTTGCGACGCATGCGTCGTTTTTTACCGAAATTTGGACGCAAGAAAAATGCAACTTGTTGCGTTTTCTTGGTCCGACGCTTGCGGCAAAAAAGACGCATGCGTCGCACAACGCAACAAACAAAAACGCATGCGTCCCCAATGTTAAATATAGGGGCGCATGACGCATGCGTCGCCGCTGCGTCGCCCCTGACGCAAACCCGACGCAAACAAGCATAACGCTAATGTGAACGTAGCCTAATCCATTTTTGGAACAGTTCACATGGTATGGTCGCTATATAGACGACATCCTCCTTAAATGATGTGGCAATGAGTTTTCTTCAGTTTACGTTTTTGATTTTCATAAATCAAATAATTTGAAATTCAAGGTCATTACAGAACATCACGAAAATAGTTTCCTTCTTTTGGATATATCATTATTTGGGATGAAAACGATGGTTCCATTGCGGTTCAAAATTCATCATCCATGTGATTTTATTCACCCTGCCTTCCAATTTTTCAATACGTTTTTAATTATCTTAGATTAAATATGACTTTTTAAACAGTTTGTGTTTTAGTATTGCTGGATTCATATCCTGATTCTTAGTACTATTTTTTAACTCAAGGAAACCAGTTTCCTTCAAAGAGTGTTTGATTAACCACTCCTGTGGTAGCATTCTGAGGAATTTGAGAATTTGCTGGTTTCCTTCACAGATTACATCTGATATTTGAGGGTTCAAGCAACAAGACACTCTGTAATCAGCCTTTGTTTAGAGGGTTCTTTAAAACTAAGCAATTCCCTACAGCTGAGAACATCTTTACAATTCCTCAAATTCTTCTCCAATTTTCTGAAAATTTGTACCATAATTAGGTACTTGGAAACCATTGGGCCAAATGAGCAAATGGAATGTAGCACGGATAAATGACATTGATGCAGTAAAGTGAACAAGTGCAGAAACAGAGGCTATATAGGCTAGATGGTAGGTGGAGGAATGGAGGCTGTAGAAAACCATGGAGAAGATGAACATTTTTTATGCCCAAGCGAGGTAGTTGTGGGTGAACTTCTGCTCCCATCTGCTCTGACATCCTACAGACAAATTGTGTCCTTGTCCTGTGCTGCTGTGTATGTGGTGCTTCCCATTTACGTCTGTCTTGCAAGGCTAGCTCTAACTCCAGAAATCCATCCTCTTGAACCAGGGCAGCAGGAATCAATCCAAGGGACACAAGATTCCTAAAAATGACCAAACTTTGACTTGGTGACGGGAAATATTTAGATGCAGATGTAGATGATAAGGCCCAATGAGTTGTCATCCTTTCCCACTTATACCAGACACATCTTCAGCCCTGGTTCTTAGTATAGGTATAGGATACCTCTTGCTAACTTCTCCAGCCCTAAGGAATCTTCTCCACCACCAGCAGTATATTTGGATTCCATCTCATTCTGCCCCCGAGAGTTTGAATTCAATTTCTTCTGCAGCTTCGCAGGCAGAACCCAGGCCCTGACGTCTATCTTGAGATTCCAGGGCCTGCAAAAGGGGACTTGTGCAGAAGGGTTCCCTAGCAATCCACTGCCCTGAGGTTCTTGTCCCTAGCAGCCCTGACCTGAGCCTGCTGATTCTCACCACTCACACTACCTTGTCACTTCCTGAACTTGACAATAACCCCCAGTTCCTCCTCCCCAATATGGAATGGCTGTTAACCCTCACACTGACTCTATGCCTGCTGTGTTACTTCACCTTTCACCTACATTTTAGACAGTGATATCTTGTGACCATTAGTTATCACTCCGACCCACAGGGGAATTATAATTGTTATAACAAGGAAACATATCAGGAACAAAACATTATTCACATTCTGCACCACACTAGCATTGATGTCTTCAGAGGGAACATGACAGCTGGTTCATCTCACTACATTTTTCCCTTCTTTAATAATGGTCGTCCTCGACAACCTGGAAAAACCTGCAAGACACTGCATAAAACCAAACCAAAACAAACATTAATTCTTTGCTTCTCTGGAAGGCAGATGTTTTCTTTCCTGTTTCTTCAGGTCAGCATAACCCTGGTCCAACTAGGCTGAGACCCTGGAACCAAGTGTCCATGTCCATATTTGACAGAGGCAAACAGGCCAACACAATAGCAGCCCTTCCTGTTCAAGGTCTCAGTCCTCAAGTTTCCTGACCTGGCTGGAAGATCAAGTCATCCGTTCCCCCTCCCTGAAATGTTGGTTCTTACAACCAGGACACAGTCCATGTAGAAAAAAATTCCATAGGGGCATTGGGGCAAAGTCCCCAACTGGTAGGGCAAGGTAGCTGGCGAAGGGTGTAGAACCCTAAAACAGCACAAAGTCTCTCAACCAGCAGGGAGGCAAATAAGCAAGGGGCAAACCAAACCTTCGGCTGTCTAGACTCATCGAAACAGTCATTCTCCCTGAGCAGAGGGCATCTCATCCTCCGCTTACATTTCTTCATTCATCGCTAATATCCATAGGGCAGTCATGGGGCATACTTGAGTCTCGACCGCCATGTGCCATCGTCATTCAGGGTTTTCCTCTCAACTTCTCACCTCTCATGTGTTGGGAAGAAAATGGCTTCCTGCATGGTGCCACGCTTGCATGTCTGGCTCTGCCTATTTCTAGGCCAAACTTCTAACGTGACCGCCTCATTATACCTCACTCTCGGTGGCTCCGCCTTCTGCCACACCTCCTTCCACTGTCATCTTCCACTCAATGCGCTGTACCTCGCTCTGCGCCGCTCCCTCCTTCAGAACGTACCTCTCATTCTGGGTTGATCTTTGGCTGCTGGGCCCATTCTCCTTCTGGCCAACATTCGTGGGACCTGGACACATTTTTGTGCTCTCGAGCGAAGTCCACTTCCACGATAGGCGGTTCTCCTCCTCTTTGCCACCTCTGTCGCCGTCTTGGAGTCCAAGTTTCTGGCCTACATCAAGGGCCACATGTATTCCAGTGCTCTTCCATCCCTACCATGCATTGTATTTTCCTCACTTTCTTCGTGCAAGGCACTTGCATCCTACTGGCTGCACCAAATGTAAGATGCCCATGAGAGGTAGTCGTGGGCGACCTTCTGCTACCAGGGCAGCAATCATTCCAGGGGACACGAGATTCATAAAAACAACTAACTTTTACTTGTTGACTGGCAGTATTTACAGTATCTACAGGCAGATGTAGAGGATAAGGCCCATCATCTTTCCCACCGGTACCGGACACATCTTCAGCCGTGGTTTTTGGTATAGGTAGAGCATCTCTCTTGCTAACTTCTCTAGTCTTAGGGAATCTTCTCAACCACTAGCAGTATTTTCAGATTCCATCTCACTCTGTCTCTGAAAGTTTTAGTCCAATATCTCCTGCAGCTTCGCAAGCAGAACGTGCCCCCAGGGCCTGATGTCTATCTCGATATTCCCAGGCCAGCAAAAGGGAACTCGTGCATAGGGGTTCCCTGGCAAACCACTGCCCCAAAGTTCTAGGCTCACGTTGTCCCTAGCAGCCCTTTACCTGAGCCTGCTGCTTGTCACCGCTCACACTACCTTGTCACTTCCTGAACTTGGCAATAACCCTCGGATCCCCCTCCCCAATCTGGGCAGGCTGTTAACCGTCACACTGTCTCTATCCCTGCTGTGTAACGGGCAAATTTCACCTTTCACTTACATTCTAAACATCTTGTGGCTGTTAGTTATTACTGCCGCCCACAGGGGAATTATAATTGTTATAACAAGGAAACTTATTGGGAACACACATTCTACACCACAGTGGGCAGCACGGTGGATCAGTGGATAGCACTGGAGTCCTGGGTTAAAATCCCATCAAAGACAACATCTGCAAGGAGTTTGTATGCTCTCCCCATGTTTGCGTGGGTTTCCTCCGGGTTCTCCAGTTTCCTCCCACACTCCAAAGAAATACTGATAGGGAATTTAGCTTGTGAGCCCCATCGGGGACAGTGATAATAGTGTGTGCAAACTGTAAAGCGCTGAGGAATATGTTAGCGCTATATAAAAATAAAGATTATTATTATTACAGTAGCATTGATGTCTTCAGGGGGAACACGGCAGCTGGTCCATCTGCCTACAGAAACTTAGTGATGTAGTAGAGCCCAGCCACACAGCAGTGCATGCTATGATAGAAGACGCACTTGTGGTGATGCAGAAGCGCCCAGCAATACAGCAGAGAGAACAAATGTCAGGAGGCGCTTTTGTGGTGATGTAGCAAAGCCCGGCAGTATGGCAGAGCTGTATACAGTGGGTACGGAAAGTATTCAGACCCCTTTAAATTTTTCACTCTTTATTTCATTGCAGCCATTTGGTAAATTCAAAAAAGTTCATTTTTTCTCATTAATGTTCACTCTGCACCCCATATTGACTGAAAAAAACATAAATGTAGAAATTTTTGCAAATTTATTAAAAAAGAAAAACTGAAATATCACATGGCCATAAGTATTCAGACCCTTTGCTCAGACACTCATATTTAAGTCACATGCTGTCCATTTCCTTGTGATCCTCCTTGAGATGGTTCTACTCCTTCATAGGAGTCCAGCGATGTTTAATTAAACTGATAGGGCTTGATTTGAAAAGGCACAAACCTGTCTATATAAGACCTCACAGCTCACAGTGCATGTCAGACCAAATGAGAATCATGAGGTCAAAGGAACTGGCCAAGGGGCTCAGAGCTCAGAGACAGAATTGTGGCAAGGCACAGATCTGGCCAAGGTTACAAAAGAATTTCTGCAGTACTCAAGGTTCCTAAGAGCACAGTAACCTCCATAATCCTTAAATTGAAGAAGTTTGGGACCACCAGACCTGGCCGTCCAGCCAAACTGAGCAATCGTAGGAGAAGAGCCTTGGTGAGAGAGGTAAAGAAGAACCCCAAGATCACTGTGGCTGAGCTCCAGAGATGCAGTAGGGAGATGGGAGAAAGTTCCACAAAGTCAACTATCACTGCAGCCCTCCACCAGTCGGGTCTTTATGGCAGAGTGGCCCGATGGAAGCCTCTCCTCAGTGAAAGACATATGATAGCCCGCATAGAGTTTGCTAAAAAACACATGAAGGACTCCCAGACTATAAGTAATAAGATTCTCTGGTCTGATGAGACAAAGATAGACCTTTTTCGTGATAATTCTAAGCGGTATGTGTGGTGAAAACTAGGTACTACTCATCACCTGCCCAATACAATCCTAACAGTGAAACATGGTGGTGGCAGCATCATGCTATGGGGGTGTTTTTCAGCTGCAGGACAGGACGACTGGTTGCCATTGAACGAAACTTGAATGCGGCCAAGTACAGAGATATCCTGGATGAAAACCTCTTCTAAAGTGCTCTGAACCTCAGACTTGGCTGAATGTTCACCTTCCAACAAGACAATGACCCTAAGCACACAGCTAAAATAACAAAGGATTGGCTTCTGAACAACTCTGTGACCATTCTTGACTGGCCCAGCCAGAGCCCTGACCTAAACCTAATTGAGCATCTCTGGAAAGACCTGGAATGGCTGCCCACCAATGTTCACCATCCAACCTGAACTGGAGAGGGTCTGCAAGGAAGAATGGCCGAGGATCCCCAAATCCAGGTGTGAAAACTTGTTGCATCATTCCCAAGAAGACTCATAGCTGTACCAGCTCAAAAGGTTCTTCTACTCAATACTGAGCAAACGGTCTGAATACTTACAACCATGTGATATTTCAGTTTTTCTTTTTCAATAAATATGCAAAAATTTCTACATTTCTGTTTTTTTCAGTCAAGATGGGGTGCAGAGTGTTCATTAATGAGAAAAAAATGAACTTTTTTGAATGTACCAAATGGCTGCAAGGAAACAAAGAGTGAAACATTTAAAGAGGTCTGAATACTTTCCGTACCCATTGTATGTCAAAAGACGCACTTGTAATGGAGTCGCAAAACCCAGCAACTCAGCAAAGTTGGATTTGTCAGGAGACTCACAATTTGCGATGTAACAGAGCCTAGCAACATAGTAGAACTTTGTTTGTCAAAAGGCATCACAGAAAAATGAAGCAATGGAGATATTTAGTAGTGCTCATAAGGCCAATAACTGTGACCTTAGGGGTACACCAGGTTGCACAGGAGAAATTATTGAGAGTATGTGGTATTGATCTGTTACGGATTAATGTTAGGGGAGGGAATCTCTCGAAACGTCTAGCGCAGCTGGGGTCCAAGTGGATTTGGACATTACGGACAATCCACCCTCATGGACTAAATGAGAATATTTCATTTGCTCCATTCTTGTGATTATATATACCTGGTATCATAGTGAAATTTCCTGTTGGCATGCACAGTGTTTTTACTTATGTTTTATCCTTTATTTTTTTGCTTTAGGTAGGTGTACGCTTTAGTCTGCTGGTTGTGGACCATCAAGGATACTTGGAATGTCGCAATGATATGCCCGTCAGTTTCGTCGAGTATTGTTTCCTGCTTGGTCCTATCCTTTATATACTGTTTTGGGTATTATTATAGTCACCATTGTTAGGGGCTATTTAATTCTTTGGGGATAATAGTGGTCTTTCTATATGTCTATGTATTACTATGGTGGGTTTGGGTGGATACATGTTTTGCTGTATATGTTTACATATGTATTGTTTATATATTGTTTCATGTTTTGATTTGATTTTGTATATTCATTATTTTTTGCATTTTTATGTAGTTTTGTTTAGGTGTTATATACGGGTATTATGTGATCTGTCCCTATGTATTGTGTATTATTTTTTATCCTTTTTTTGGATTTTGTGTCCTTTTTATGTGGTTATATTGATATTTTTTATTTTTTATTTTTTTGTCTGTTTGTATACCATTATTATGTATCCAGCTGTGAGGTGTTCCGCTGCCGGCTGGTGTGTCCTTAGGTTTTTGGTATCTAGATATTGGGCATATTTGTCCATTTTGATATTCTCCTTTAAATATTGTTCTATCACACCTGATGAGACACTCGCTGGGCGGTAATGCTTTATCTGACCGATGGATGTCATTATTATTGTTTTTCTTGTATTGTTGTTAGTCATCTCCACTCCCCTTTTTCTTTTGCCCTTTTCAAGTATGGTATCGGTTAGTTATCTTTGCGCAGGCGCTTGCTTGCGGATTGTTATTGCCCTCTTTCTTGCCCTCACTATGTATGGTGTCGGTTACTCATCTCTGCGCATGCACCCGCCTGTGATTTATCCATGCTGGCGTCCATGTCATGTGGTGCCGGATCACGTGGGGCCCGCGTGTTTCCGGTTCCGGATGGCAGCGGCGCTCTGGCTGGCGGCACAGGCGGGCGGTGCGCTACACGTTTAGGGTGAGTTCCGGTATGATTGTATTTAAAAGATGTTGCGGCACCTGTCGAGCACACCCCCTGAGGAAGGAGCCCTGTTAGGCCCCGAAACGCGCGTCGGGGTGGGCTCAGGTTCCCCACTGTTGAGTGAACTTCAGGTAAATGCCTTTATAATATATCTAACGATGGTAATTGGCTGTTATTCAGTGATTTTTTACTGTATGTGCACTTGCACCTTATCTTATATACTTTCTATTGGCCATATTAGAGCTACCAGAGTTATCAGTGTATGCGCAATTGCCTTATCCACCTACTGTGGTTTATATCAATAATAAATGATGTTCTGATACGGTGGGCAGTACCTTGCAGCCCTATGTGTAGTATTGCCGTACAGTTCTTTCACTAGCCCCACTTGTCCCGATGTATCTTTTCCCTTGTGTTTTTTTTAAATATATATATTTAATGAAGGAATTTTTTATGGGACTTATGGACTGTGTTTCTCTGTGGAGTGTTAGAACCATGTGATGTTTCAGTTTTTCTTTTTCAATAAATATGCAAAAATTTCTACATTTCTGTTTTTTTTTCAGTCAAGATGGGGTGCAGAGTGTTCATTAATGAGAAAAAAAATGAACTTTTTTGAATTTACCAAATGGCTGCAAGGAAACAAAGAGTGAAACATTTAAAGACGTCTGAATACTTTCCGTACTCACTGTATGTCAAAAGACACACTTGTAATGGAGTCGCAAAACCCAGCAACTCAGCAAAGTTGGATTCGTTAGGAGACTCACAATCAGCGATGTAACAGAGCCTAGCAACATAGTAGAACTTTGTTTGTCAAAAGGCATCACAGAAAAATGAAGCAATGGAGATATTTAGTAGTGATGCCTGAGGTGGCCCATAAGGCCAATAACTGTGACCTTAGGGGTACACCAGGTTGCAAAGGAGGAAGCAAGCCAATGAGGGAGGAAGATGCTGGAACTGGGACAACTAACACTTTATCCCCAAATTGTTGTACATTATAGCCATAAATTAAAGACCATCGAACAACCTTCTACCTACCAGAATATACACAGATATAGCAGTCGTAGTCCTGCTTGACCTTCTGTCTGCCTATGGTACCTAACCTGTCATTTTGTCTCTTATCATTCTGGATAACACAATTTGTGGCTTCGTCAGCCTTTTGCTTCATGCTTAGTTTGTTTTTGCTTGTTCTTCATGCTTTGTTTATTCTTCTGTGACATATCTGCGGTGGGCACTGACATACCGCGAAGTGAATACTGTGAAATCAATGTCCCTGTGACTATTTTCTGGTGCCTTGTTTGTTGTGACAAAGGCATCAACACGACAGATTTCCCATATATTATACAATAATATTCCTAGCAAGACAGAAAGTAGGTTAAATATATTACAATATCTGATGCCTGAGGTGCTTAGCCATATGGCTCACCTGTCTCCAAATTCTGCCCTGTGCCAAAAAACGAAAATACTACTGTTAAGGAAGCAGAATCCGCTTCTTGTTAGAAAATATAATTATTCATTGAAACATGACTCATACGAATCTGTTCTTCATTTTATCAGCATTTTATAAGCAGATGCTCCCCTGCTGATCCAGGCCTTCTAAAAAATGACATATTAATGCCAAGGGCAAATGCCCATAAGAGTCGGAGTTATTATCCTGATATATAGCTTCCCTTGCTTATCTTTGTACATGCTCAAAACAAGGTTGCCAACATAATTATTTTTGTGAACAACACATCCAAAAATCACTGACATTTTTTAAGGGTACAGGTTGAAACCGTGACAAATGATGAAGAATATAAGTAATTTCTATTGTTCAGAATAATTATATAAACATATATCTAACTCTGCTCTCCACCTGGCCAAACAATCTACCGTACTTCACCTCCCTCATCACATCGCTAACTGACAATCTAAAACAACTTTTCAAAACTCTCCACACCCTCCTTAGCCCTAAAGTACAGCCTCCTGTGACCAACCTCAGCGCTTATGATCTGGCCACATATTTCCAAGAAAAAGTCAACCATATCAGTCAGGATATTTTTGCCCAATCCCCTCAGAGCTTGGATCCCCTTGCCTTATCAAAAAAAAAAAAGAAGGCTCTATCCCTCTTTTCACCCTACAACCTGCTCCAGTGACCCTATTCCCTCACATCTCCTTCAGTCCCTTTTTACAGCTGTCTCTGTTCACTAAACTAAAAATATTTAATCTCTCTCTCATCTGGTATCTTTCCCTCTTCATTCAAAAACACCGTCATAACCCCTTTACTAAAAAAAAAATCCCTCGACCAGAAATGCACTGTTGACTACAGACCTGTCTCAAATATTCCCTTCTTCTCTAAACTGATTGAACGATTGATCCTCTCTCTTTCAGATAACTCTCTAAAATCTGGTTTCTGATCTTTACGCTCTACTGAAACTACCTTCGCTAAAGCATCTAAAGATCTACTAACAGCTACTGTAAATCTAATGGCCACTACTCCCTGCTGAATTTCCTCAATCTCTCTGCAGCATTCTACACTGTGGATCACCAGCTCATCCTCACTATCGTCTGCTCTGTTGGCATGAAGGACACTGTTCTCTCTTGGTTCTCCTCCTATCTCTCTGATCGCTTTTTCAAGGTATCTTTTGCCGCCTCTTATTCTTCTAATCTTCCTCTTACTACCAGGGTTCATCAGGGTTCCGTTCTAGGTTCCCTCCTCTCTATGTATACCGCTCCGATCAGAAAGAAAAGGGTTGCAAGGAACCAACTGAATCAATATGCACAAAACATGAGAATGTAGGTTTAGAGAGGGATAATGCTTTAGATATGTGCATATATCTGAAATGTGCTAGCCGAGAGACTAATTGCTGAATTACATATAAACAAACCACAAGAAAATTGATAGAAAGACAATAGGGCCGTAATTATGAAATTTAATTATTATTATTATTCAAGTATAAAAACTGTGAGAGGACACACAAACCAAGAGGGGAGCGAAACACATAAGGATAATAAATTTGACATGTGTCAAAAGTAAGACAGGAGACATGCTGCATAGGTAATAACAAGAATGCATGTACACTATGAAACCAAGGGGGCCAGAAAGGCATCGCCGAAACACGGCGGTCCTGCTGTTGTTCTGTTGTATGTTAGTGCTCTTTCACACTTCCTGATATTTCCGGTACTGAAAAAAGCAGTACCGGAGATATCAATGGCTGTGTGTATAATACTCATGACATACATGTGTCAACCATGTGCCGCCCATGTTCCACATTAGTATCACATGTACCGGTGCCTTGGAATCAGCGGTACTGTTTGCACTGTTCCCCAGTGCTGGGTGCTGAAGACATCTCTCATCATTCATCCTGCTTGTGCTGCGATCAGGGCTAGGAGTGGACAATGTTAAGAGTTGTATTCAGTTGATAACAGTCAATTAAGGCAGTGGATGATGAGAGTATTCATTAACCACCGCCTACGCTTTAATTAAATAACTAAATAAAATAAAAAATTATGTGGGGTTCCACTGTATTTTTGATATCCAGCAAGGCAAAACTGACAGCTGTGGGCTGCAACCCTCAGCTGTCAGCGTTACCAGGGCTGGTTATCAAGAATAGAGGGTTCCCCATGCAGTATTTTTTAGTTATTGAAATAAATTATTTTAAAAAATGGAGTGGGGTCCCTCCATTTTTGACAACCAGCAAAAGCTAAAGCTCACAGCTGGAGGCTGGTATTCTCAGGCTGGTAAGGGGCCATTGATATTGCCCCCCCCCTAGGTCTACAAATAGCAGCCTGCAGACGTCCAGAAAAGGCATATCTATAAGATGGGCCAATTCTGGTGCTTTGCCCAACTCTTCCCACTTGCCCTATAGCTGTGGCAAGTGGAGTAATATTTGTGGAGTTGATGTCACCTTTGTATTGTATGGTGACATAAAGCCCACCGATTAGGAATGAAGAGGTGTCTATAAGACACCAAACCATTACTATTCCTATAGTTGTATTGTAAATAAACACACAGCCAGAATAAAGTATTTTATTAGAAACTAGATGGTGGCCTGATTCTAACGCATCGGGTATTCTAGAATATGCTTGTCCACATAGTATTTTGCCCAGCCACGTAGTATAGTGCCCAGCCACGTAGTATAGTGCCCAGCCATGTAGTATATAGCCCAGACACGTAGTATATTGCCCAGACACATAGTATATTGTCCAGAATCGTGGTTTATTGCCCAGCCACGTAGTATATTGCCCAGTCACGTAGTATATTGCCCAGTGACGTGGTATATTGCCCAGTCACGTAGTATATTGCCCAGCCACGTAGTATATTGCCCAGCCACATAGTATATTGCCCAGCCACGTAGTATATTGCCCAGCCACAAAGTATATTGCCCAGCCACATAGTATATTGCCCAGTGACGTAGTATATTGCCCAGCCACGTAGTATATTGCCCAGCCACGTAGTATATTGCCCAGCCACAAAGTATATTGCCCAGCCACATAGTATATTGCCCAGTGACGTAGTATATTGCCCAGCCACGTAGTATATTGCCCAGCCACGTAGTATATTGCCCAGCCACAAAGTATATTGCCCAGCCACGTAGTATATTGCCCAGTGACGTAATATATTGCCCAGCCACGTAGTATATAGCCCAGTGACGTAATATATTGCCCAGCCACGTAGTATATTGCCCAGTTACGTAGCATATTGCCCAGTGACGTAGTACATTGCCCAGTGACGTAGTATATTGCCCAGTGACGTAGTATATTGCCCAGTGACGTAGTATATTGCCCAGTTACGTAGTATATTGCCCAGTGACGTAGTAAATTGCCCAGTTACGTAGTATATTGCCCAGTGACGTAGTATATTGCCCAGTCACATAGTATACAGCACAGAGCCACGTAGTATATTGCCCAGTGACGTAGTATATAGCAAAGAGCCACGTAGTACATTGCCCAGCCACGTAGTATATTGCACAGCGAAGTAGTATACAGCACAGAGCCACGTAGTATATTGGCCAGTCACGTAGTATATTGCTCAGCTACACAGTATATTGCCCAGCCAGGTTTGTCACAGGTGAAAAAATAAAAAATAAACATACACTCACCTTTCCGAGGGAGCCCTTGTAGTCCAAGGCAGCTTCCGGTCCCAGGGTTAGCGTAGGACCTGTGATGACGTCGCGGTCACATGACCGTGACGTCATGGCAGGTCTTTGCAGCGCAGGCGCGCAGGGCCTGTGATGACGTAGCGGTCACATGACTGTGACGTCATGGCAGGTCCTTCTGCCACCGGAACCTGCAACGGAAGATGGCGGCCAGCGCGAGCGTCTACGGAGGGTGAGTATAGCAGGTTTTTTTTATTTTTATTATTTTTAACATTACATTTTTTACTATTGATGCCGCATAGGAATCGTCAATAGTAAAAAGTTGGGGACACACAGGGTTAATAGCGGCGGTAACGGAGTGCGTTACCCGCGGCATAACGCGGTCCGTTACCGCCGGCATTAACCCTGTGTTAGCGGTGACCAGAGGGGAGTATGAGGGCGACAGGCACTGACTGCGGGGAGTAAGGAGCTGCCATTTTCTTCCGGACTGTGCCCGTCGCTGATTGGTCGCGGCAGCCATGACAGGCAGCTGGCGAGACCAATCAGCGAATGAATAACTGTGACAGACAGACAGACGGAAGAGACAATTATATATATAGATGAAACAAAAACACACTTTTGCTTTTTAGTTAAACTATATGAAGTGCTTTTTGGATATCATTACAGCAACGTTTTTAATGAAAAAAAGTGTTAGTGATGCAAATTGCATCACCAGCAACCCACTGGGGACAGCATGACGTGACATGCTCCCTTTACGCAAGAGGCACCACTAACCAAATAACACCATGGAGACCAAGGAGATATCCAAACAAGTCAGGGGCAAAGTTGGCCTTCAAAAGTTGGGTCTCTGTCCTGATATGTAACCTCACCAGGGCAATAAAGCCTACAATTTATGGGGCAGCAATGGACCATATATAATTGATATATTCATTAAATAGCGCTTCTTTTTCCCCTTTTTTCCCATTTTCTATGGCAGTAATGCAGTTTCCATGTTCTAGAGTAATCTTTCTTGGTAAATCATGGTGCAACCGTTATCATTTTTCAAATTAATTAGAGAGGTAACACAGAGCCCAAAGGTAACACTGTAGGAGCTGCAGAGTTCACAAGCAGGGACTGGAGTATCTGTCCATACGACTACAGTAAGCCACACACTCTACACAGGTGGCCTTTATGGAAGAGTGGGCAAAGAAAAAACCTTTGCTTACAAACAAAATTGTAAGGCTTGTTTTGAGTTTGCCAGAAAACATGTGGAAGTCTCTCCAAATGTATGGAGGAAGGTGCTGTGGTCAGATGAGACCAAAATTCTACTTTTTGGACACCACGGTAAATGCTATGTCTGGTGCCAAACCAACACAACTCATCACCATCACCCCAATAACACAATACCCACAGTGAAACATGGTGGTGGCAGCATCATGCTGTATGTATGCTTTTCGGCAGCAGAGACAAGAAAAATGGTATGAGTCGAGGGTAAGATGGATGGTGTGAAATACAGGGATATTCTTGAGCAAAACCTGCTTCAGTCTGTCAGTGATTTGAGACCAGGATAGAGGTTCACCTTCCATCAAGACAATGAATCATACTACTAAAGGAACACTCAAGTGTTTTAAGGGGAAACGTGTAAGTGTTTTGGAGTGGCACAGTCAAGGCCCAGACATTAATCCAATTGAGAATCTGTGGTCAGACTTGAAGTTCGCTGTTCACCAGATGAAATCATCTAACTTGAAGGAACTGGAGCGGTTTTGCCTTGCGGAAGGGGCAAAAATCCCAGTGTCAAGATGTGTCAAGCTCATAGAGACTTATCCAAAGTGACTTACAACTGCAATTGCATCAAAATGAGGCTCTACAAAGTTCTGACTTTAGGGAGGTGAATAGTTATGCACACTGAAGTTTCAGTAATTTTGTTCTATTTATTGTTTGTTTCTCAATATAAAGAAAATAAATGTTTACAGCTGTAGGCATGTTCTTTACATGAACTGATGCAAATTGTCATGGTTCCAACTTTCAGTATGTCTGGGATGCAGTTACTGACAGCTCGGCCGTCCAATCCGGTACAGGGGCATGCTGAGCTGTCAGTGTTGATTGATCACTCGACTATCCAATCTGTGACTGGGAGGTGTAAGCTGTCTACAAGTGTTCATTATTCCAGGTGATTGTCATGCTGCTTAAAGGGAACCTGTCACCCCCAAAATGTAAGATGAACTAAGCACAGTGGCATCAGGGGCTTATCTACAGCAGTGGTGTCAAACTGCATTCCTCGAGGGCTGCAAACAGGTCATGTTTTCAGGATTTCCTTGTATTGCACAGGTGATAATTTAATCACCTTCAGAGAATGATTCCAGCACCTTGTGCAATGCTAAGGAAATCTTGAAAACACACATGGTTTGAGGCCCTCGAGGAATGCAGTTTGACACCACTGATCTACAGCATTCCGTAATGTTGTAGATAAGCCCCCGATGTATCCTGTTAGATATGAAAAAGAGGTTAGATTATACTCACCTGGGCGGGCGGTCCGATCCGATGGGCTTCGCGGTCCGGTCCGGGGCCTCCCATCTTCATAGGATGATGTCCTCTTCTTGTCTTCATGCTGTGCTCCGGTGCAAGCGTTCCTTGTCTGCCCTGTTGAGGGCTGAGCAAAGTACGCAGGCGAAGGGCATCTCTGACCTTTCGCGGTACCTGCGCATTGCAGTACTTTGCTCTGCCCTCAACAGGGCAGAAAAAGTACGCCTGCGCCGGAGCAGCAGCATGAAGACAGGAAAAGGACGTCATCATAAGAAGATGGGAGGCCCCGGACCGCAACACCCATCATACCGGACCGCAGCGGGACCGCCCCTGGGTGAGTATAATCTAACCTCTTTTTCTCATCTTTTAGGATACATTGGGGGCTTATCTACAGCATTACAGAATGCTGTAGATAAGCTCCTGGTGCCGGTGGTCTTAGCTCATCTTCCATTTTGGGAGTGACAGGTTCCCTTTAACTGAGCTGATTCTCCCAGACCTCTTCCAGACGTACATTTAGCTTGTGAGGTTTGTGCTCCCGTGCCGTGAGTTCTGTATGCTTGATCATTTGCTACCTGACCTTGGACTTTGTTCTGACCATCCGTCTGTTTAACCCCATCTGCTCTGATCCGTTATCCTCCTTGTATTCTGACCTCGGAACGTTACCTGACTACACTTTTGTCTCTTCCTTCTGTTTATGATGTACTCTCCTGTCTTCTGACCTTGGACTCCTTGACCATTCTGACACACGGCTTGGCCGTGAGAAGTGACTAGCGTCGCACAAACCGTCAAAAAAACCAAACAATGAAATTCCAAGTTATGAGGTAGCAAAACACGAAAAATTCCAAGGGGGCAAATACTTTCACAAGTCACTGTGTACCTATGTACTTGCTCTAATATACATTGCTATACACTTACCTGTATCCATTTGACAATCTATAACTCACTTGCTGGCTATAATTATAATGTGTGTTTGTACTACCTTCAGCCTGATATATACTGTATCCTCATACTTCATCTTGGTTTCATTGTGTGCATGCATTCTTGTTATTACCTATGCACCATGCCTCCTGTCTTACTTTTGACACTTGTCAATGTTATAACCCTTATGTGAATCACAACCTTCCTCATTTTGTTTGTATGTCCACTCATAGTTTTTATACTTGAATAATAATAAAAAATTAATTTTCTAATTAGTTTCTGCCTTACTTACTTTCTATCGGTTTTCTTGTGGCTTGCTAATACCGCTCCTATAAGATAAACCATTAGCAGATTTGGATTCTGATACCATCTCTATGCTGGTGACACCTAACTATACACCTCTTCTCCTCATATCACCCCTACCTTAATACAAAATATCTAGAACTGTCTGTCTGCTTTCTCTAACATCATGTCCTTCGTCTACTAGCAACTGAATTTCTCCAAAACTGAACTTCTCGTGTATCCCCCGCCCTTTACTAACAGGACCCAACAAGAAGGGGGGCACTGCTAGACCTAATATTAACCAACAGGCCAGACCGCATAGCAAATATAAGGGTTGGGGGTTACTTGGGAAATAGCGATCACAAAATAATAAGTTTTCATGTATCCTTTAAAAAGATGTGTAATAGAGGGGTTACAAGGACACTAAACTTCAGGAGGGCAAATTTCCAACGGATGAGAGAGGATCTTGGTGCAATTAAATGGGACGATATCCTGAGACAAAAATACACAAAGACAATGGGAGACATTTATTAACATCCTGGATAGGACCTGTGCACAGTATATACCGTATGGGAATAAACATACTAGGAATAGGAGGAAACCAATATGGCTAAATAGAGCTGTAAGGGGCGCAATAAGTGACAAAAAGAAAGGATTTAGAGAATTAAAGGAAGTAGGTAGTGAGGAGGCATTAAATAAATACAAAAAATTAAATAAATTCTGTAAAAAGCAAATCAAGGCAGCAAAGATTGAGACAGAGAGACTCATTGCCAGAGAGAGTAAAAATAATCCCAAAATATTCTTTAAATAAATAAATAATAATCTTTATTTTTATATAGCGCTAACATATTCCGCAGCGCTTTACAGTTTTGCACCCATTATCATCACTGTCCCCGATGGGGCTCACAATCTAGATTCCCTATCAGTATGTCTTTGGAATGTGGGAGGAAACCGGAGTACCCGGAGGAAACCCACGCAAACACGGAGAGAACATACAAACTCTTTGCAGATGTTGTCCTGGGTGGGATTTGAACCCAGGACCCCAGCGCTGCACGGCTGCTGTGCTATCCACTGAGCCACCGTGCCTACATAAATAGTAAGAAACTAAAAAATGATAGTGTTGGCCCCCTTAAAAATAGTCTGGGTGAAATGGTGGATGAGGATGAGGGAAAAGCCAATATGCTAAATGACTTTTTTTCATCAGTATTTACAAAAGAAAATCCCATGGCAGACAATATGATCAGTGATAAAAATTCCCCATTAAATGTCACCTGCTTAACCCAGCAGGAAGTGCGGCGGCATCTAAAAATCACTAAAATTGACAAATCTCTGGGCCCGGATGGGATACACCCCCGAGTCCTGCAGGAATTAAGTACAGTCATTGATAGACCATTATTTTTAATCTTTAAAGACTCCATAATAACAGGGTCTGTACCACAGGACTGGCGTATAGCAAATGTGGTGCCAATATTCAAAAAGGGGACAAAAACTGAACTCGGAAATTATAGGCCAGTAAGCTTAACCTCTACTGTGGGTAAAATCCTGGAGGGCATTCTAAGGGATGCTATACTGGAGTATCTGAAGAGGAATAACCTCATGACCCAGTATCAGCACGGGTTTACTAGGGACCGTTCATGTCAGACTAATTTGATCAGTTTCTATGAAGAGGTAAGTTGCGGACTGGACCAAAGGAACCCAGTAGATGTAGTGTATATGGACTTTTCAAAAGCTTTTGATACGGTGCCACACAAAAGGTTGATACATAAAATGAGAATAATGGGGATAGGGGAAAATATGTGTAAGTGGGTTGAGAGCTGGCTCAGGGATAGGAAACAAAGGGTGGTTATTAATGGAGCACACTCGGACTGGGTCACGGTTAGCAGTGGGGTACCACAGGGGTCAGTATTGGGCCCTCTTCTTTTTAACATATTTATTAATGACCTTGTAGGGGGCATTCAGAGTAGAATTTCAATATTTGCAGATGACACTAAACTCTGCAGGGTAATCAATACAGAGGAGGACAATTTTATATTACAGGATGATTTATGTAAACTAGAAGCTTGGGCTGATAAATGGCAAATGAGCTTTAATGGGGATAAATGTAAGGTCATGCACTTGGGTAGAAGTAATAAGATGTATAATTATGTGCTTAATTCTAAAACTCTGGGCAAAACCGTCAAGGAAAAAGACCTGGGTGTATGGGTGGATGACAAACTCATATTCAGTGGCCAGTGTCAGGCAGCTGCTACAAAGGCAAATAAAATAATGGGATGCATTAAAAGAGGCATAGATGCTCATGAGGAGAATATAATTTTACCTCTATACAAGTCACTTGTTCGACCACACTTAGAATACTGTGCACAGTTCTGGTCTCCGGTGTATAAGAAAGACATAGCTGAACTGGAGCGGGTGCAGAGAAGAGCGACCAAGGTTATTAGAGGACTGGGGGGTCTGCAATACCAAGATAGGTTATTACACTTGGGGCTATTTAGTTTGGAAAAACGAAGACTAAGGGGTGATCTTATTTTAATGTATAAATATATGAGGGGACAGTACAAAGACCTTTCTGATGATCTTTTTTAATCATAGACCTTAGACAGGGACAAGGGGGCATCCTCTACGTTTGGAGGAAAAAAGGTTTAAGCGTAATAACAGACGCGGATTCTTTACTGTAAGAGCAGTGAGACTATGGAACTCTCTGCCGTATGATGTTGTAATGAGTGATTCATTACTTAAATTTAAGTGGGGATTGGATACATTTCTGGAAAAGTATAATGTTACAGGGTATATACACTAGATTCCTTGATAGGGCGTTGATCCAGGGAACTAGTCTGATTGCCGTATGTGGAGTCGGGAAGGAATTTTTTTCCCCAAGGTGGAGCTTACTCTTTGCCACATGGTTTTTTTTTGCCTTCCTCTGGATCAACATGTTAGGGCAAGTTAGGTTAGGCTATGGGTTGAACTAGATGGACTTAAAGTCTTCCTTCAACCTTAATAACTATGTAACTATATATGTAACTATGTAACTACACCCAATAAAGTAATTTCCTTGGGTGATTGAACTATAACTCATAAGTAGCACACTTTCTGTTTTGGGGTCATATTTGAGACAGAACTTTATTTTATTCCCTATGTCCAATCACTCATTTGCTCATGTTACCGGCATTTTAAAAACATCGTCAGAATCCAACCTTTTCTCAACTTTAAAACTGCAAAAACTCTTATTGTTGCTCTTATTTATTCTTGACTGGACTATTGAAACTCTCTACTGATCGGTCTCCCTCTTACCAAACATTCTCTTCTCTAATCCATCCTGAATGCGGCAGCCAGAGTCATATTCCTGTCCAGCCGCTACACCGATGCTTACATTCTGTCCCAGTCATTGCACTGGTTACCCATCCATTACAGAGTACAATATAAACATATTGCTCTCACCCACAAAGTTCTCCACAGATCTGCACCACCACACATCTCCTCCCTCATCTCTGTCTATCACCCTACTCATGCTCCCCATTCTGGAACTCATCTAAGACTAACATCCTCCATAATCAGAAACTCCCTCTTCCGTCTCCAAGATTTTTCACCTGCTGCGCAAGTTTTCTGGAATGCACTATATTGAACAATCCAACTGATACCTAACCCCCACATTTTAAACTCATCTCTTTAGACCAGCCTATCACCTCAACTCACGACCCTAACTCTCCCCTTTTCCATCCTTCTAAACTTTCTGCAGAATTCAGTCCCTCCAATTCATCCATCGCCACATCCTCCATGCATCCAGTAGCACTCTGTACCTGTACTTATCCTGGCTGATGACTGGATCATGCAGCTTTATTTGAAATGCCCTAATAATTCTAATGATGGCTGGACCATACAGGACCACACTCTTTACCTATTGTGCCCCCTTGTTTCCTTATAGAGTGGAAGCTTTTGATCACGGTCCTCATTCCTCCTATATCTGTTGAACTATGTGTTACTTTGATATCTTTGGTATAGTAAAGTAATGAAAAACCATGGAAAGCAACAAAGAAACATTTATCAGATGAGTAATGATTTTTTAATTAATTCATGGTATTTTCCTCCTTAGCTTAAAATGTTCTGATATCTGAAACAACTTTAAAAATAACCCGACAGCCGACTTATGCTGCCCGAATCATGGATGTATCAGTGGCTCTATCACTGCAGCCAGGTATGTTTTACTGTCCAACATCGCGGCGTTTCAGAAAGAACCTATATTTATTTAACCCTCTCTCAATATACACACACATAGGGTGTCACTATAGAGAAGTGGGGCGACGACAAGCCACTGATGACCTGCATCAGACTAGTCGGCCCTGTTGTAGATTTAGTTCCCTGCTGCCTTTCAGAAGTATGTTTTCTCTGAAATGTCCAAGAGCGAAACCTACCTGGCTGACATAATGGACCCCAGGCAGCATGTACAGGTATTCGCTGTCAGGTTGTGTCTCTCTTCAGCTACCGCTATCGGCAGCTCATTGTAGAATTACTTATACAGCTTCCATTAAACTTAAAGGAAACATGTCAGCAATTGTTTACATATGGAAATAGAGATATGGTTGTAAAGGCGCTTGTCTCCCAATAAAAATGATACCTTTTTTGTAGAGATCCGATGTGCCAGTCATGAGAAATCGAATGTAGAAGCTATGCGTAAATCAGGCTGAAGAGCACTGGGGCGTGTCAATGCATTAGACAGCTTCCTTAAAGTGCACTGACACGCCTCCACTGCATTTCCAGCCTGATTTTCATATAGTTTCTGCATTCAATTTCTCATGACTGGCACATCGGATTTGTACAAAAAAGGTGTCATTTTCATTGGGGGACGAGCACCTATACAGCCATACCACTAGTTCCGTATGCAAAAGTATAGTCATTGGATCCCTTTAAACAGGATCTGTCACTTTTCCTGACGTCTGTTTTTTGTAAATACTTGCATTCTGAAAACTTAATCCTCAAACATTGTTTTTTTACAACTTTCTGTTCCTCTGTTATTTCCACTAGAAATGTATGAATAATTGACAATTGGGTGTTACCCATTGGGGGTCACTGCACTGTCTGAACTTGTCCAATCAGCACTGATAGTTTATTTATTCATCTTTAAACAAAGAGAATAGTAACATCCAGTTTTCAATTTTTTATTGTTATAAATCTCCAATAGGAATAACAAATAAAATGGAACAAGAAAGGCAAAAGCCAAAGGGGACACTGGTCTCTTCATTTATAGGATTGTTGGGGGGTTCCAAGACGATGCTTCTCCCACCGATCATGATTTTCATATCCTGAAAATTCCAGCACATGGTGGGAATACTCCTTTAACAAGTCACGCCCCAGAGCAGTGAGATGATGGTTAAGCAGATTTTCTGGATTTACACTTTTATTAACAGAAAGATTTTATTATTTTTTTTTTACATTTTTTTTAATTAAAAACGTATTTTTGCCCATGACGGACCATCGTAATGCACGGTCCACGTGAAAGTAGCACTGTTCTGTAAGAAAACGTTGGCACTTTTTTCTCCTTTTCTAGTTTTTCTTTATCAAAGTCTTAGAAATTCTCACAAATACAATTCACAGAAAAAAATAAATAATGTATTTAGAATATGGAGTGGATATTGAGTTCAAGCACTTCAGGATATAAGGCTGGAAAATGTAGGAAACGTCGCAGATATTGCACAGGGTTGAAGCCTGCCTTCTCTATTCCTATACATCACTTTAAATGGGTTCTCCAAGACTGGAAAAATGTCTCCAGGAAACAGCGCCACCCTCATCCACGGACTGTGTCTGGTAATGCAACGCTTTCACTTGAAAACTGTAATGCCAGACCCAACCATTGGATAAGTGAGGCGCTGCTTATAAAAAAAGAAACAATATTTTTCCAATCCTGGGTAACCGCTTCAGTTTTAAAACGTTTCTATGGCGTTGTCGCAGACTTGGAATGTTATTTTCTTGGTGGTCCGGGATATGGAGGAGGAGGAGGATATTGTCGAGGCACTGGAGGAGTCGGAGTATATGGCGGAGGTAAGTCGATAGGATACTCCATCTCATATTCATAGCTGTAAGGTGGAGGCGAAACTGTAGGGAAAAAATAGAGAATGAAAAAACAAATATAAAAAAACACCGTTAACTCAATTCATTTTAACTCGCCAGTCAAACATGGACAAGGCTTTTAAAGGGAATCTGTCCCCCTGGGACGTATATGATCTCTTAATATGGGCATACAGGTAATAAAAATGTTACACTAGTCCTACCTGTATGCCTCATATTAATGGTCTTGTTGCCGAGAAATCTTATATTGTTTCCTTATGCTAATGATTTCTTCCAGTCTCCGGGGCGTGCGGTGCCTGGAAGAAATCCCTGCCTCCTGTCTTCATTGTAATATGACCCCCCTCCCATGCACCTCAGTGTTGGCACCGGAATCCCGCGCCTGTGTCCTGCACTTTCTCCATAATACGTACCTTTTCCTCCTGTTTATGGGCGCTGTATTCAGGGATCTTCTGCGTAGGCGAGTCACGGTGACCTCCGGTGTGCAGTCCGATAAGATGCTCTCCCCACTTCCTCCCTGCACAGTCATTGCTAGGAACCATGTGTACATAGTGATGACTATTCAGGGAGGAAGTTGGGAGAGCACCTTATCGGCATGCACACCGGAGGTCACTGGAGCGGAAGTCACCAGCGCCTGCGCAGAAGATCCCTGAGTCCAGTGCCCACAGAAGGGAGGAAAAAACTATGGCATGTGGAGGGAGTGCAAGGCGCAGGCGCGACAACTGACGTGCATGGGAGGTGGTAGGATTATAATGAAGACAGGAGGCAGGGATGTCTTCCAAGCAATGCACACCCTGGAGCCTAGAAGAAATCATTAGCATGAGGAAAGAATATAACATTTCTCAACAACAAGACCATTAATATGCAATATTTCTATTACCTGTATGCCCATATTAATAGGTCATATTCTTCCTTGGGAGGGGTTGACAGATTCCCTTTAAGCTGGATTCTTACTGGGCATGTTTTTAAAAGAAATAACAGCAATTCTTATCCTTGGCATTTTTTCTGGCATTGCACATGACTACATGTGAAGTTTTTACAAATAATAATAATAATCTTTTTTTTAATTTTTATTATTACATATGGCATCACTGTTACATTTTTGGGAGCAATGGATGAGATGCGATTTATATCTCCAAATTCTATCACGCCCTGTCAAAACTTGTTTCCTCTCTCTTTTTCTGCACAGAAATAAAAAAACAAATAATAATACAATTTTTCTACCCCTTTCCTCCCCTTCAATATCATGATTTGGGAGTTGGAGAGACCTCCGGCCATAGTACATGCCTTTAAAATTCCACTAACATTTCCTGGGCGAATAGGAGATAATATGTAATAGAAGTTTGGGACATTCGTTCATTTTTATTCAGGAGTGAAAAAAGACACACGAGATTCATTTAGAATGAATCTGAGATAAAATATAATAACTCAAAATCACCTTCCATGTAATAGTCATCATATTAAACCGGTGCAGGAAATAAGTGATGGCGCGGCTGCACTAAGAGTGTAAATGATGTATCTGCACTCTTGGTTCTCTTAAAAATAGAAATCGCTCAGGAGGTGATAATGATTATTTTCATCCGCAAATGTTCTCATTTTGCAAATTAAAATTCAATAGAAATTTAGATTGTAAAATGAAATGAAACATCACAAAAAGTTACAGCAAATGCAAAATGTATAACTAAATACAACTGATAATAGAAGTAATTACATGTCCTTAAAATGGGAAATGCTTGAATAATGTTGGAATTAGTAAAAAAAAAAAATATAATCTGCATCTGTTTCTTTTAAAACCATTTCGTCCTCAGCTATCTACTGTGCCAAGCAGTGGCAATTTCTTTAAGAGAACTATGTTTAGCAGCTCTTTGTCACTATAGAATGTACATGGAAAGCAGCCAATCAGTGGTGTGGGCGGGGCTATAGAGAGCTCAGCATTCAGAGCTCTGCTAGATCTGCAGCAGAGAAAACTGTGATTGGATCACAACTGCTGCACCCAGTAACATAAGTGATATATCACTGGAATCAGAGTCTCTGTTCCTACATCATGCTGTCGTTAGATTACAAAGCAAAAACCTACTGACAGATTCAGTGCATGCGCACTGATGTTTTCGGCTCTGCCCACAGAAGGGCATAGCATGGTGAACAGGAGCGAGCTGACGATTTCTATGTGCAGGCGTGGTATTTCGCTTAGCCAATTTGCATGATGGTGTAGGTGACTTGCCCTCCAGGGCTGTGGGGTACCCGGTACCAGGTCCAGCGTTCACAGGGGGATGCCACGGTGGCAACCTGGTCCATGGCCTTGGGCGCCCATGTAAAAGGGGAACAGAATAAAGTTTATGCTCATGATACCACCTGTAGTATTCGGTCAGTGGGGACCGATGTTGCTTTAAGGGGTCCGCTGGGGTGATGTTATGGCAGCTAGATGGTATAACTTCCCACAGGTGAAGTGTGTCCTTAGGGCTCCCAGTGTGTAAATGCAAGATGGTGAATAGTGCAGTAAAGAAGGAGGACACAGGTTTGCAGTCACTTTACCTGGTTTACTGAAGACATTGGGCAGCCACAGTCCAGGGCACCAGATCACAGGGTAGGCAGGGTCCGGCCGGCTTGGAAGTGAATCCAGAGTCCCCTTTACCAGGTGGAGTTAAAAGCCTTCCTCTAGCGCGGTGGTGTTATAGTCCCTTACTGCCTATGACTTCAGATAAGGTCCTCACAGATGTTCTCTGTCACCCATATAGGATAGGACAATACCTGCATGACAGGTAACTCGAGCCTTTTTACAGGTACTCTATCACTCCCCGGGCTCTATATGTTACTGTGTCTTCAGGTGTGTGTGGCGGAAAGGTAACTTGCAGTTCAGCTGTCCTGCCGGTCTCTGCTGTAAATCTTAGAGTTCCTTACAACCTCGGTGGTCCGGCTACCGGTTAGCTGCGCTTCAGAAGGAGGCAGCCTGCTCGTAGCTCGTCTCCCCTGATATCTCCTCTCCTGTGCTTCACTCTCCTGCACGCTCACTGAATGATGTCCTTTCCTTCTGTATATCTCTTTCCAGGGGCTGTAGTACTTCAGACTGCACGGCCCCTTCAGACCTTCTGACACTCTATGTCGGTCTGCTCTCTTCTGTCTCTCTGACAATCTAACCTGTTATGATCTGGTGGCCTAGGAGCAGCATGAGACGTACTCTGGAGAAGGTGGTACCTGTACTGACCGCAGACCCTGAACTTAGCACCGCAACTAGAAGTAGCCGTGGGATGTACCTAACACTCCCTAGACACCTCAACACAGCCTAAGAACTAACTTCCCCTAAAGATAGAAACGGGAAAACTATCTTGCCTCAGAGAAAATCCCCAAAGGATAGACAGCCCCCCACAAATATTGACTGTGAGAGGAGAGGGAAATGACATATGCAGACTGAAATCAGGATTTAGCAAAGGAGGCCATTCTAGCTAAAAAGAAAGAATAGGACAGAGTACTATGCAGTCAGTATTAAAACACTAGAAAATATCCACCACAGAAAATACAAATCTCCACATCTGACTAAAGACATGGAGGGTATATCTGCATCTCCGGAGACACAGCTTGGCTGCAAAAAATCCTTCACAGACAAAGCTGGACAAGACAAAACATGAAAATGCACTGAACTATAAGGTCCAGAGCATGTGGATAGCAAAAACAAAGCCAGAACTTATCTTTGTTGAAATCAACAGCAAAACAGGAGAGACCAGGTATGGATGTGAATCCTCCAAAAACAATGGACAACTGGCACTGACTAAAGAATCAAGCAAGACTAAATAGCCCAGTCCAAATTGCAATAAGTGGACACACCTGATAAATGCTGTGATCCAAAGACAGCAGTACTACCACTCATAACCACCGGAGGGAGCCCAAGAGCAGAATTCACAACAGTACCCCCCCTTGAGGAGGGGTCACCGAACCCTCACCAGAGCCCCCAGGCCGATCAGGACGAGCCAAATGAAAGGCACGAACCAAATCGTCAGCATGAATATCGGAGGCAACAACCCAAGAATTATCCTCCTGGTCATAACCCTTCCATTTGACCAGATACTGAAGCTTCCGCCTCGAAAAATGAGAATCCAAAATCTTCTCAACCACATACTCCAACTCCCCATCAATCAACACCGGGGCCGGAAGATCAACAGAGGGAACAACGGGCACCACATACTTCCGCAACAAAGATCTATGGAAAACATTATGGATGGAAAAAGAGGCTGGAAGGGCCAAACGAAAAGACACTGGATTGATAATCTCAGAAATCCTATAAGGACCAATAAACCGAGGCTTGAACTTAGGGGAAGAAACCTTCATAGGAACATGATGGGAAGACAACCAGACCAAATCCCCAACCCGAAGCCGGGAACCAACACACCGATGACGGTTAGCAAAATGCTGAGCCTCCTCCTGAGACAACACCAAATTGTCCACCACATGAGCCCAAATTTGCTGCAGCCTGTCAACCACAGAATCCACACCAGGACAATCAGAAGGCTCAACCTGCCCTGAAGAAAAACGAGGATGAAAACCAAAATTACAAAAAAAAGGCGAAACCAAGGTAGCAGAACTAGCCCGATTATTAAGGGCAAACTCGGCCAATGGCAAGAAAGCCACCCAATCATCCTGATCAGCAGACACAAAGCATCTCAAATAAGTTTCCAAAGTCTGATTAGTTCGCTCCGTTTGGCCATTTGTCTGAGGATGAAATGCGGAAGAAAAAGACAAATCAATGCCCAGCCTAGCACAAAAGGCCCGCCAAAACCTAGAAACAAACTGGGAACCTCTATCGGACACAATATTCTCCGGAATGTCATGCAAACGAACCACATGCTTAAAAAACAACGGAACCAAATCAGAAGAGGAAGAAAATTTAGGCAAAGGTACCAAATGAACCATCTTAGAAAACCGGTCACAAACCACCCAGATAACCGACATCCTCTGGGAAACCGGAAGATCTGAAATAAAATCCATAGAAATATGCGTCCAAGGTCTCTCAGGTACCGGCAAAGGCAGAAGCAACCCACTAGCGCGGGAACAGCAAGGCTTAGCCCACGCACAAATCCCACAGGACTGCACAAAAGAACGCACATCCCACGACAAAGAAGGCCACCAAAAGGACCTACCAACCAAATCTCTGGTACCAAAAATCCCAGGATGGCCAGCCAACACAGAACAATGAACCTCAGAAATCACTTTACTAGTCCATCTATCAGGAACAAACAGCTTCCCCACTGGACAGCGGTCAGGTTTATTAGCCTGAAATTCCTGAAGAACCCATCGTAAATCAGGGGAGATGGCAGAAAGAATCACTCCTTCCTTCAGAATGCCGACCGGCTCAAGAACCCCAGGGGAATCAGGAAAAAAACTCCTAGAGAGGGCATCAGCCTTAACATTCTTAGAACCCGGAAGATACGAGACCACAAAATCAAAACGGGAGAAAAACAGGGACCATCGAGCCTGTCTAGGATTCAGTCGTTTGGCAGACTCGAGGTAAATCAGATTCTTATGATCGGTCAGGACCACAATACAGTGCTTGGCCCCCTCAAGCCAATGTCGCCACTCCTCAAATGCCCACTTCATAGCCAACAACTCCCGATTGCTGACATCATAATTGCGTTCCGCAGGCGAAAACTTCCAAGAAAAGAAGGCACACGGTTTCATCAAGGAACGATCAGAATTCCTCTGAGACAAAATGGCCCCTGCCCCAATCTCAGACGCGTCAACCTCAACCTGAAATGGAAGACAAACATCCGGCTGACGCAACACAGGGGCAGAAGTAAATCGGCGTTTAAGCTCCTGAAAGGCAGAAACAGCCGCGGAGGACCAATCCATCACATCAGCGCCTTTCTTCGTCAAATCGGTTAGAGGTTTAACCACACTGGAGAAGTTGGCAATGAAACGACGATAAAAATTAGCAAAGCCCAAGAATTTCTGAAGGCTCTTCACAGATGTGGGCTGAACCCAATCATGAATGGCCTGAACCTTAACCGGATCCATTTCTATAGATGAGGGAGAAAAAATGAAGCCCAAAAAAGAAACCTTCTGCACTCCAAAGAGGCACTTCGACCCCTTCACAAATAAAGCATTATTACGGAGGATCTGAAATACCATCCTGACCTGTTTCACATGAGACTCCCAATCATCGGAAAAAATCAAAATATCATCCGAATATACAACCATGAATTTATCAAGATAACTCCGAAAGATATCATGCATGAAGGACTGGAACACAGATGGGGCATTAGAGAGTCCGAATGGCATCACAAGGTATTCAAAATGGCCTTCGGGCGTATTAAATGCAGTTTTCCATTCGTCACCCTGCTTAATACGAATAAGATTATATGCCCCTCGAAGGTCAATCTTAGTAAACAAACTAGCCCCCTTAATCCTAGCAAACAAATCAGTAAGCAAAGGCAAAGGGTATTGAAATTTGACCGTGATCTTATTCAAGAGGCGATAATCAATACAGGGTCTCAAGGAGCCATCCTTCTTGGCAACAAAAAAAAACCTGCCCCCAATGATGAAGAAGATGACCGAATATGCCCCTTCTCCAAAGACTCCTTAATATAGCTCCGCATGGCGGCATGTTCTGGCACAGACAGGTTGAAAAGTCGGCCCTTAGGGAACTTACAACCTGAAATCAAGTCAATAGCACAATCACAGTCCCTATGCGGTGGAAGGGAACTGGATTTGGGCTCATCGAATACATCCTGGAAATCTGACAAAAACTCAGGAATTTCAGAAGAGGGGGAAGAGGAAATTGACATCAAAGGAACGTGACCATGAACCCCCTGACAACCCCAACTAATCACAGACATAGATTTCCAATCTAACACCGGATTATGTACCTGTAACCATGGAAAACCCAGCACAATATCATCATGCAAATTATGCAACACCAGAAAACGACAATCTTCCTGATGGGCTGGCGCCATGCGCATGGTCAGCTGTGTCCAAAACTGAGGTTTATTTATAGCCAACGGTGTAGCATCAATCCCCCTTAAAGGAATAGGGTTCTGCAAAGGCTGCAAGGGGAAACCACAACGTCTGGCAAATTCTAAGTCCATTAAGTTCAGAGCGGCGCCTGAATCCACAAATGCCATGACAGAAAATGACGATAATGAGCAGATCAAGGTAACAGATAATAGAAATTTAGGTTGTACAGTACTGATGGTAACAGAACTAGCGATTCTCTTTGTACGCTTAGGGCAATCAGAAATAACATGAGCAGAATCGCCGCAGTAAAAACACAACCTATTCTGACGCCTGAATCTTTGTCGTTCAGCTCTAGACAAAATCCTATCACACTGCATAGGCTCAGGGCTCCGCTCGGAGGACAACGCCACAGTGTGCACAACTCTGCAAGCGCTGATCAATCTGAATGGCCAGAGACATAGAATCACTCAGACCAGCAGGCGTGGGGAACCCCACCATAACATCTTTAACGGATTCAGAAAGACCCTTTCTGAAAATTGCCGCCAAGGCATCCTCATTCCATTTAGTCAACACCGACCATTTTCTAAATTTCTGGCAATACGATTCTGCCGCTTCTTGACCCTGACACAGGGCCAACAAGGTCTTCTCTGCATGATCCACTGAATTAGGTTCATCATACAATAACCCTAGCACCTGAAAAAAGGTGTCTACATTAAGCAAAGCAGGATTCCCAGATTCCAGGGAAAATGCCCAATCCTGAGGATCACCACGCAGCAGGGAAATAACAATTTTAACCTGCTGAATGGAATCACCAGAAGAACGGGGTTTCAGAGCAAAAAACAGTTTACAGTTATTTTTAAAGCTCAAACATTTGGACCTGTCCCCAAAAAACAAATTAGGAGTTGGAATTCTAGGCTCTAAAGCCGGAGTCTGAACGATATAATCGGAAATACCCTGTACTCTAGCAGCAAGTTGGTCCACACGAGAAACCAATTCCTGAACCTCCATGCCAGCGCCAAACTCCTGAGCCACCCAGAGGAAAAGAGGGAAGGAAAGACAAAACAGACTACAGAAAAAAAAATGGCTCAGCACTTTCCTTCCCTTCTTCTGAGATGCATTTAACTCATTGTTGGCCAGTTGTACTGTTATGATCTGGTGGCCTAGGAGCAGCATGAGACGTAGTCGTAGACGTAGTCGTAGACGTGGAGAAGGTGGTACCTGTACTGACCGCAGACCCTGAACTTAGCACCGCAACTAGAAGTAGCCGTGGGATGTACCTAACACTCCCTAGACACCTCGACACAGCCTAAGAACTAACTTCCCCTAAAGATAGAAACGGGAAAACTATCTTGCCTCAGAGAAAATCCCCAAAGGATAGACAGCCCCCCACAAATATTGACTGTGAGAGGAGAGGGAAATGACATACGCAGACTGAAATCAGGATTTAGCAAAGGAGGCCATTCTAGCTAAAAAGAAAGAATAGGACAGAGTACTATGCGGTCAGTATTATAACACTAGAAAATATCCACCACAGAAAATACAAATCTCCACATCTGACTAAAGACATGGAGGGTATATCTGCATCTCCAGAGACACAGCTTGGCTGCAAAAAATCCTTCACAGACAAAGCTGGACAAGACAAAACATGAAAATGCACTGAACTATAAGGTCCACAGCATGTGGACAGCAAAAACAAAGCCAGAACTTATCTTTGTTGAAATCAACAGCAAAACAGGAGAGACCAGGTATGGATGTGAATCCTCCAAAAACAATGGACAACTGGCACTGACTAAAGGATCAAGCAAGACTAAATAGCCCAGTCCAAATTGCAATAAGTGGACACACCTGATAAATGCTGTGATCCAAAGACAGCAGCACTACCACTCATAACCACCGGAGGGAGCCCAAGAGCATAATTCACAACACTAACCCCTCTTTCCCTCTAAACCACAATATATAGGGGAGTCACCTAGGAATAGGATCAAAAGCTCTCCCTTGTGGCCTGGAGTGTGAACATGTTGTGTGTATGGTGATTACCTGATAAAAGATATCCTTCATCGCTTCCAAATGTCACATCACTCTCCCCGTGAGAAAAGCAATGCTACTGTGATGACCAGGACCCTGGGGCGCCACATAGGCGTCAAACATGTACAGAAAAACAGGAGGACGGCAAGCAGCAGCCGGGAGGAGAGATAGAGAGCACAGAATGGATGCCCCTTGAATCGGACAGACAGGATCAACATACAGCATGGGAGAACTTTAATAGGTTTTTGGGGGGGTGCACAGGGGGAGTCAGGAGGTTATATAACCATTTATGGAATGCAGCACAGGCACTAAATAAGGTGATAGTTCTAGGTGACACAGGACAACACTTGGGTCAGGTTCCCTTTAATATCTTAATAATGGCTGAACATTTAAATAAGGAGTAAATTGCAAAATTGCTGATATTACAAGCTTTGTCCAACAGTACCCATTTATGAAGAGGGGAATATCCCTACAGCTCTTGATGGGATTTACAGCTGTGTGAAAAAGTGTTTGCCCCTTTCCTGATTTCCTATTCTTTTGCATGTTTGTCACACTTAAATGTTTCAGATCAAACAAATTGAAATATTAGCCAACGATAACACAAATAAACACAAACAGCAGTTTTTAAATGAGGATCTTTATTATTTAGTGAAAAAGAAATCCAAACCAACAGGGCCCTGTGAGAAAGTGATTGACCCCTAAACCTAAAAACTGGTTGGGCCACCCTTCGCAGCAACAACTGCAATCAAGCGATTGCGATAACTGCCATGGAGTCATTCACAACACTCTTGGGGAATTTTGGCCTACTAGTCTTTGCAGAGATGTAATTCAGACACATTGGAAGGTTTCCGAGCATGAACCACCTTTTTAAGGTCATGCCACTGCATCTCAATCAGATTAAGGTCAGGAAGGACTTTGACTAGGCCACTCCAAAGTCTAAATATTGTTTTTCTTAAGCCATTCAGAGGTGGACTTGCTGCTGTGTTTTGGATCATCGTCGTGCTGTGTAACCCAAGTGCATTTCAGCTTGAGGTCAAGAACAGATGGCCGGACATTCTCCTTCAGGATATTTTGGAACACAGGAGA
Source organism: Ranitomeya imitator (assembly GCF_032444005.1). Classification (NCBI taxonomy): domain Eukaryota; kingdom Metazoa; phylum Chordata; class Amphibia; order Anura; family Dendrobatidae; genus Ranitomeya; species Ranitomeya imitator. The sequence continues at coordinate 50,627,357 of NC_091284.1, read as the reverse complement.
ATTCATGGTTTAATTTACCACAGGAAGTCTTCCAGGTCCTGAAGCAGGAAAACAGCCCTAGACCATCACACTACCACCACCATATTTTATTGTTGGTATGATGGCCCTTTTCTTCAATGCTGTGTTACTTCTACATTAGAAGTAATGAGATATACACCTTCCAAAAAGTTCAACTTTTGTCTTGTCAGTTCACAGAGTATTCTCCCAAATGTTTTGGGATCATCAAGATGTTTTTTGGCAAAATTGAGATGAGCCTTTATATTCTTATTGCTCAGGAGTGTTTTTTGCCCAGTCTATTTCTTATGGTGGAGTCATAAACACTGACCTTAACTTAGCCAAGTGAGGCCTGCAGTTCTTTGGATGGTGTTGTGGGGTCTTTTGTCACCTCTTTGATGAATCGTCACTGCGCTTTATAGCCTTTTGCAGACTGATAAATCGCAGTTACTTTGTTTCTCATTTGTTCCAGAATTTCTTTGAGTTGCGGCATGATGTTTAGCTTTTGAGGATTTTTTGGTCTACTTTACTATATATATATATATACTCCGCTTCCCAAATAATGTGATAAACCACAGCTAATTTATGGTGGCAATCACTTTTTCACACAGAGCCCTGTTGATTTGGATTTCTTTTTACCTTAATAGGAAAGACCTTCATTTAAAAACTGCATTTTGTGATAACTTGTGTTTTCTTTGTCTAATATTTCAATTTTCTTGGTGATATGAAACATTTAAGTGTGACAAACATGCACAAGAAGGGGGCAAATATTTTTTCACAACTGTATATGGTGGCACAAAGTATATATTATCAAGACATCTAGAGGCAATATTTTCTGGGTATCTCCTTCTACCTGAATAAGAACTGATGGCGTTGATATGTGTTGCTCTAATCACTCCCACACGGGTTCCTCGGCTGCTCTTCATGCACATGCAGATACAGATGGCAATTCCTGCAATTACCCCCATGATAAAGACAATTCCAAACACTATTCCAGCTATCGCTGTGCCCCTGAAATGATAAAAAATAGCATCATGTTACATAATAATAAGTACACACTATACTAACAATACCTACGGTGAACCAGAAATTAAGAGATTGTCCAGCACCTCTAAGTAGGCCATCAAAGTCAGATCGGTGTGCGTCCAACAACTAACTCTCCCACTGATCTGTTTTTGTATCTCCGTCTGTGGCCAGAACAGCTTCATACAATGTGCTGTGGAAGTTCTCAGGTACTGCAGCTCTGATCACATTTACTTTAAAAAGAGCTGAGTTGTAGGTCTTGAGAACGGCCACCATGGAGCTAGGCTCTTCTGACTTTGCACACTGTGAACAACTGGACGCAGCGAGAGCTGCAAACAGATGATCTGTGGGATATTGAGGGGTGACAGACTTCCCACCCAGATCTGATATTGATGACCTATTCCATTATCAATATACAAGTGCTGGGTGACCCATTTTATATCCACAGCCCAGTACAAAACCCTCTAACATACCAGTCTCTTGAATACCACCACAAACCGTATTCTGCTGAGAGCACCTTGGAGAAGATGCACAGAAATTTTTTTTCCCAATTTTGGTAATAAAACATATATTATAAAATTCACTTGATGAAGTCAACAAGAGTGTCCCCTTGGCCCGTCAGGTAGGTATACATGAGTATAGCCATTTCTCTATGCAGAGACGTCATGGAAAAATACGTTTTCGAGACAACACGTTCCATCAGCAGTATACACCGGGCAATACTCCCAAGGTATAAAATCCATGATGGCTCCGACATGATGTGAGCAAAGCCATAGCAAATGGAACAAAATGTTTTTTGAGCCATTTGGGCTAATATAAGAGTAGACCCGTCCTCGAACCATACTCCCCATACACAGGGCAACACATTCTACGAGGGAGGGAATCCTGGTGAAGTTACATTCCCATTGTCACGTCTTATTTTCTTCGCTGTGAAACACGTTGTACAGTCCCAGAATTGGGCTATTTATATGTTGATGAGAACAACGGCTGAATATCACAAGGAACAGAGGAAAGGAAACAGCTTCTGAATGTTGCCTGTGGGCTACAGACATCTTAATCCAGTGATAATTACTCACTAGGATACGGAGGCGTTCTGCTGGTACAAGCATTATTGTAATTCTTTCTACGGTAAAACAGACGCTTCTTGTCACTGCGCTCTTAAAAGTAAATTTGAGACTTGAACTAATTTCTGTTGCGATAAGTCAAAAAAGCATTATTCCCATATTGTACATTTACGGCGAATGTGGATATGGAATAAATGTACAAAATGGGAATAGCCCATTCATGTAACTTTTATCCCAGTTACACGTTCGCTCATCTCTAGTTATTTCATCTAGTATTGTTATGGTATATTGCTAGGATATCACAAATTTGACAACTGTTTAGACTCCTCTGGCGGAGGCTTATCTTAGAGAGGACAAACGGAGTCTGAAATGGAACATCCCGGATCTGTCACTGCCCTGACATCAGACATTCTGGATCTTTAAACCCCTGGCTTCAGACATCCCAGAACTTTCACTTCCACGACATCAGACATCCTGGATCTGTCACTCCCCTGACATCAGACAATCTGGATCTTTTACTTGCCCGACATCAGAGATCCCGGATCTTTTAGTTCCCCACATCAGACATCCCGGATCTTTTAGTTCCCCGACATCGGACATCCCGGATCTGTCACTCCCCGACATCGGACATCCCGGATCTGTCACTCCCCTGACATCAGACAACCTGGATCTTTCACTTCCCCGACATTGGACATCCAGGATCTTTTACTTGCCTGACATCAGAGATCCCGGATCTTTTAGCTCCCACATCAGACATCCTGGATCTGTCACTTCCCTGACATCAGACATCCCAGATCTTTCACTTCCCAAACACTGGACATCCTGGATCTTTCACTTCCCCTGACATCAGACATCCCGAATCTGTCACTTCCCTGACATCAGACGTCCTGGATCTGTCACTTCCCTGATATCAGACATCCTGGATCATTCACATCCCTGACATCAGACATCCTGGATTGTTCATTTCCCCGGCACCGGACATCCATGATCTTTCACATCCCCATCATCTTTTGGTGGAGAGTCAGGAAACCCCCACACACATTTGACTAGCGTCGGCCAAATCAACCGATATTTAATACTTTCTAATGACATCCCCCACACTGCTCACAACATTTCTCAGGCATTTTGATCCTGTATTGGAACATAATGGAGGAATGTGGAGGTACAGTAAGGGATCATAGGTTTTCCCTGTTTCGGCTATATTCTGCTCTTTCGGAACCACAGCACAGTGATGTGCATATAGTGTTAGAATAGGAATTTTATTGTGACGCCCAGGAGACCGGGGTACCCAGCACCGGACCAATGGGGTCTGTCTCTTGAGGGGTATGTCACGGGTGGCTTGACCCGGTGCTGTGGCCTCAGGCAATGCACAGTGTAAGGGTATCGTGAGGGAACAGGCACTTACTTGATCAGCAGCAGGTTCTCCCAGCGGCGATGATCCCGATCCTAGATAGATGGCTATTGTCCAAATGAAAGACTGAGGCACTGAAACATTTAACCAGTTTACTTCAACATAAAGGGATTTACAACCAGTCCTGTCACCGGAGTCTGTATGGGAACTCTGAGTTACTTTGACCCTGCCGGGGTCTTCGCCTCTTATTGCACGCAGTTTCTGTGTGGCCCTGCTGCTGTATGTGAACTGGCTGCCGGCCCAATCTGTCCCCTCCGGGTCCTGGTTCGACGGGCAACCCGAGTCCTTTTATCTGCTTACCCCCTTCAGGAGTACCGCTGAACTCTGTGTCTGTTGCTGCGTCCGGCCCTAGTGAAGCTGATATCACCTCACGTTTTTCCGGTTGCTGTATTATATATAATGAATACAGTCACGGATCCGGTATCCGTCTTTGCGCCTGTTCTGGGTAGTGATTAATGCTACCCGGTTCTCACAATGTCCTTTTTCTCCGTCCCTTTTCTCCTCAGGCCGGTGATTTGGGCCTGGAAACCGTCATAGGGCTGTTAGAAATTCAGCTGTATGACCTCTCACTTTCAGCTCCTTAGCCCAACTGCCAGTTCTTCTCTCAGACCAGAATGGATCAAGGGGAGTCTCTGGAGCTCCCTCTTCTGGCCGGAGGTGGTAGTGCAGTCTTGCTATTTTAGTATTTGTATTTAGTGTCAGTAACTGTTTTTGTGGCAAATACCCCTAGGGGTGCCACATTCCCCCTTAGTTAAGAACAGTACTCTGGGACTGTGGGACGATAACATTTTGAAATAACAATTAATATGTACAGAGTCTTAAAAATGAAAAGTTACAAAAACCACTCAAGGAGTGTAAAAAGTCACTTCAAATAGCGTCCATTAATACAGTTCTATCCTTGAAGGTACTAGGAAAGGCACTGCACTTTGTGTCCAGGAATTTAGTTCCATTTTTCCAACAGAGTTGTCAATATAAAGTCTAAAGAAAGTTCAAAAAGAGCAAAAAGCAAAGTTCAAAAAGCAGTCTTTCCGGAGCTTTGATTTAGTGCCTCCGGGCTGATAAAAAGTTCAAGAATATGCAATAAGTTCATACAGACAAGTCTCTGTAGGTACTGGGCTTAAACGTTGCAGAATGATAACAATGACTATAGTTTTATAGTTGGTAATCCGCATACCTGGCCGGTAATTGACCCTAGGTACTACGCTGTGATCTACGTAATAGCGGTGTCTCTTCATGTGGTGTACTACTCTCTACTGCGGATGTAGTATCTGCCCGCTCTGCTAAAGATAATTCCACGACTATGGAATCGGCAAGTCCACCGTGAATGGGATTACTCTGATCAGGAATCTGTTCTTCCTGACCTGGAACCTCCCGTAGTACGGGGTCAGCCTCTTCCTGTCTTGGGACTTCTGGTATTGGGTTCGGTGTTGGGTAAAAGGCCACCATGGGAACCACTACTGCACCATGGTATGTTAGTAGGGTTTTGGGAAAGTCTCCTATACAGGTGTGATACACTTCCTCTTCTTTTTCCTTTACTGGTTGAACCTGTATGGGTTGAATAACTTCTGGTTCTGGCTGGACAACTTCTGGCTCTTTTAATGCTTCCGGACATAATTTAAGATTGTCTCTTGACACTAGTACAGATGTTAAGCCCCCGTTTTTGCTAATGAGGCACATTTTAGGATTATCCATTCTTGTTGGTAAAACTGTGTAGGGTACGGCTTCCCACTGATTGTCTAGTTTATTGGTTCGACGATTTCTCTTGAGCACTTGGTCACCCGGTCTTAATGGGGTCGCTAGAGCATTCTGGTTGAAAGTTCGCTCTTGTCTTTCTCTAGTTTGTTGAAGGCTTCTTTCCACACTCTCTTGCACTTGGCGATACTGCTTTTGCCGTATGATATCCCAATTGGAGTCTTGGACTTCTGCGTCTGGTTTCAGAATTCCCATTTCTAGATCGATTGGTAATTGGCCGGGTCTTGCACGCATAAGGTAAGCTGGGGTGCAATTGGTGGAGCTCACCGGGACATGATTATACAGATCCACCAAGTCAGGCAATTTCTCTGGCCATTGATTCCTTTCTGTCTCAGGTAAAGTCTTTAGTAGTTCTATTACAATATGGTTCATCTTCTCGCATAAGCCGTTTGTTTGTGGATGATAGGCCGTCGTCCGGATCTTTTTGCAACCATACATATTACAGAATTCTCTGAAGATCTCTGATTCAAAGGCTGTACCTTGGTCGGTGAGAACCTGTTCCGGATATCCATGGGGTCTACAAAAGTATGTTTGGAACGCTTTGGCTGCTGTTTTTGCTGTCAGATCTTTTACGGGTACTACTACCAAGAAGCGTGAATAATGGTCCACGATGGTCAAGGCATAGACATAGCCGGACCGGCTTGGTGTCAACTTCACGTGGTCCATGGCTACAAGTTCAAGTGGTTGTTTGGTGATTATGGGCTGCAGTGGTGCTCTTTGGTTCTTTTGATCGTTTCTTCTGAGGTTGCACGGGCCACAATTTCTGCACCACTGTTCGATTGATTTTCTCATCCCGACCCAATAAAATCTTTCTCTTAGAAGTACTTCTTACTTTTTCCAACCGAAGTGACCAGCACCATTATGGTAAGCTTCGAGGACCATCTTGACTCTTGTTTAGGCACGATAATCTGCCAAACCAATTCATGTGTTTTCGGATTGGTGTACCTTCTACAGAGCTTCCCTTGATACAGGAACATTTTGCCTCTCTCTTTCCAGAGTTGATGCGTCTCTTCTGGGGCATCCTCATCGAGATATGCACTTTGCTCAGTTAACAGTTCCTTCACCAACTTCACAGCCGGATTGCTGTCTTGGGTGTCAGCCCATCTATGGTGTGCTAACGGATTAAAATTCACCTCTTGTTGTTTCTGATAGGTACTTGACTGATGATGTTTTGCCTTGGGATGATGGAAGGCTGGTAGTTCAATTTCTTCAAGCTCCCCCGTT